>NC_080836.1:62369188-62672219 GCF_030435755.1 Ochotona princeps | reverse complement strand
ATTAGCTTTCCATAAGAACTTTAGTTTCCAGTCAGAGATAAAAGTTCATGTCTCCATTGCCTATTCTTGTTTTAAATTCATATCTGTAATTATTTGTTCTCTGTGGAGTCAACAGTATTGATTCCTGCTTCTTTGAATTTATTGTGCTGTATATACTCTTTAATTTACAGTAGATAATTATCTTGCTCTGGTATTAACTTGAAGCAATTTTTTTCCCAAGGAAAATATCTACTAAGCCAGTTTGTAATTTTATTGCAACGTGATGGATGGCCTAAGTGCAAGGAAAAGGCTCCAGTTGTCTAGGAAGACAGGAACTTTTGATAAAAATCATGATTCGAATTTGACCTATATAAATACAACTCAGAAAGCCTAAGTTGAAAATTACATATATTTTAATTAAAAATTGGAAAAATAGCTTAAAAATAGTTTAAATTGTAAAAATAGCTGTTGGAGTTACATATTAATCTTCTGATGAAAACATTTTAAATGTCAGTGGTAGATGTTCTACTCATGCTTGTTTTTAAAATTATTTTAAATATTTTGCTAAAATTGGTTTCTTCTATTAATTCTATTAAAGCATTTTTGGTATTATTTGCAGATGATCTCATATTTAGAATATCCCTAACATAAAGTGATTTTCATAAGTACGTAAAAACCAGATTAAGGGTCAGATAGGGTAAAAATTTAATTGAGATCACATTGTTAATACTTAGTGACACAGTAGGCAAAAAAATTCAAGATATCACGTCTTCTCTATCATTCCAATTTTCTCAATTTCTTAATAGGAATACAGCCACAGAATGAATTGTGAGAGAAAAAAAAATGAAAAAGGCTAAATTGTTTAAAAAGTAGAGTATAATTTCAGTTCTATATTATATCTCAATTTATAAGAATATAATATTCATATAAGAATATGAATACTGATTTAGTAATATAGATGTTGGTTAAATAGTGATTATATGCAAAGCACTCTAAAATAATTAGTTAAATTTAACTGAAAATGATAACAAGTATATAAAAGGTTACAAATATGGTAAAACTAATTAAATTATGAACACTTGACAAAACTAGAGATGAAATACAAAGCAATAAATTATTTTTATTTTTAATGAAATATATTATTCTTGGTTTTATCTTCAAACAATCTTAGATGATCAATTAAAAATTGATCAAATTAAAAATTGAGACTGCTACTGAGAGACTTAACCAAGCACAATTAGGCCACAACTAAAGCACAATCAACGTCATATATAATCGTAGCATACTTAGGTAGGCACTGTTGACAAATAATACCCTTGTCATATGTCCACAAGATAAATTCTATTCCAAAATAGAAATCAACCTTCATTGCTTTAAGAAAACATATAACCACATAAAGCTCTACCTAAGGCAAATGATGTATTCAAGGCAGTATTGAACATTATGATGTATCCCTAAGAACACATAAAAATGGCATATACTATGTTGGGAAATGGAATCATAGCTCAGAAGTAATATTGCAGTATAAAACTAGTATATATCTGGAGGTAAAGTGGGAAATATTTAATTCAGGGTTAGCTAATGATGTCTGTAAAGATAATTCTAGGGCCCGGCGCAATAGCATAGTGGCTAAAGTCCTCACCTTGAACACACCAGAATCACATATGGGCAACAGTTCTAATCCCAGCAGTCCTGCTTCCCATCCAGCTCCCTTCTTGAGGCCTGGGAAAGTAGTCGAGGACAGCCCAAAGCTTTGAGACCCTGCACCTGCTTGGGAAATCCAGAAGAAGCTCCTGGCTCCTGGCTTTGGATTCGCTCAACTTCAGCCGTTGCATCCGCTTGGGGAGTCAACCATTGGTCGGAAGATCTTCCTCTCTGTCTCTCCTCCTCTCTGTATATCTGATTTTCCAAGTAAAAATATGTAAATCTTTAAAAAAGATATAATTCTATTACCTGAAAATTAATAGCATAAATTCAAAGGAAATAAAATGTTCATCATTTTTGTATAACTCTATAATAAATCCTGTTTACTCAGATCTGAGAGCAAATGAACAAAATTATGAAGGAAGGACAAACCTAATATGAAAATGTTTACTGTCAAAATTGTACAGTGTGTGTGTGCCTACTGACATGGAAAAAAGTGTGAAGTTTTAGTGATGGAGGTTATTTCCTAAGTTCTCTTCCCAGCCTCTAAGATTCAACCTGTTCTGTTTTAGCATATCAACCAACTGGCTTGTGTGGAAGTCAAGGGAAATAACACATATGAACTAAACTACACAGTTCAGTACTGCAAGTGAAAAATAAGTGTTCATGGGACTTGAATTTGTCTGAACTTCTCCTTGCTTTAACCAATTCCCAAACACGTTTTTGCTGACTCTGAAAAAACACTATTTGCTCATTTTCTGATATTGGGTTATCCAATGAATGACAGAGATTCTAAGTTATAATTAAGCAGAAAGAAATTTTGGAGTGGATAATAAAAACACACATAATTAAATTCTACTTTTCTATATTTTTTCAAAGGGAAAACTTTAAAATGTAAAAATATTTAGGTAATCTGGAATATCTTTTATTATATTTTCCATTGTTAATGTATTTATATGAGAGAGACAGAGAGTAAAAAAAAAGGAAATGAAGATAGAGGAATTTTTTTATTCACTAGATCATTCCCCTATTGATTCCAGGAAATGCATCAGCAGGAAGCTGAAGTTATTATGGAGCCAGGATTTGAGCTCAGACATTCTCAAGGGATGCTGATGCTGCAAACAGTATCTTCCGCACTGTATACCATGTGTACCATTTTTAATACAAAATGCTGGAAATTGTATAGGCTCCCTTTAACAGAGACATAATAGATGTTACAATTAAGAAAATCAAGAGCAAATTTTTAATTATATTTTATTAATAAACCTTGCTTATTTTCCTGTTAAACTACAATCTTTTACAGTTTATCTGTTGAACTCTTAGTTCAACAAGTCATCTCTTAGTTGAACAAGAATTCTTTAACTACAATGCAAATTAAAATGTTATCAAAAATAATATGTTAAATAATAAAATAAAATGTTAACTTAAAATATATGTGTTTATCCCAAATTAGCTTTCACAGAAATAATGTTCTTTGCCAACTTAATATCCATTCATTAACCTTCAAGAAACATCAAATCACCATTGTTTTTAAAACCTTTCCTGTTTCAGAAACGCTTGCTACTTTATATTCTCATTGTTTTGAAGTATACCTCTTCCTGTTTGGATGGATTCTAAATTCTTTGATGCTATGAGTGCTCCCTTTCAGTAATCTCTCTTGAATGGTTACCTACTGGGAAAACAACATTTGCCAAAGATGCCTATGATAATCGTATCTTGTTCAAACAGCAATTTACTAAAACTACAGCTTTTAAAATACTATTTCTGTGTCAAAAATAAGTGGATTGATTTTTTAATGTACACTCATTTTCACAAATATATTTTTGCAGCTAGAATGAATGAGAATAGAAAAAGTGATTAAAATTACAACTGCTGATAGCATAGTCTAGTTCTGCTGCTGAAGATGCCATAATCTTCTTAATTATTATATAGAGAATAATTTTTTAGTAAGGAGAACTACAAATTGCTTAAGTGATCATGGTAATGTTGGTAGGTGGGCGACTGTTTCAAAATTCCTAATAGTTAAGCAAATCTCTAATTAGAAATTTGAAATTCCTAGAGGTGTTTGTACAGCAGTCTAACATATATTTGATTGCAACATTACTGCCCCAGGACACCTGCAACCTACAGACTTTAGATGCATTTTATTAGAGTTTAAAACAAAGACACTCAAAAGGAAATTAAATTGTGTCATCATTATTTCTATTCATTTGTGGATACAGGTACCTATCAGATTTCCGGGGTACAGGGTCATCTTCCTAACTTAGTTTTAAAGATAGACTTATATACATCATTAAATTTACTCAATGTAAAGCATTGAATATTATTCAAGTCTCCCATATGGGTAAAGCAGCCTAGCCCTACATTTGGGCCTGCATCTACTAGTTTCCCAGCCTACTGATTAAGACAACCACAGTCACATGAGAGTGCCTATGTTTTAATCTTAGCTTTGGTTTTCCAGCTCTAGCGTTATGCTAATGCAGACTTTAGAAGGCAGTACGTGACAGTTCAACTAACTGCATCTCTGCCATCGACATGGGAGATCTGGATTGAGTACTTGGGTTGTGGCTTAGGCTTGTGCAGACATACTAAAACTCAAACATGAACATATACTGCTTGAATATTTAGTCTGTATTAAACAAACAAAGCAAAAACTTAATAGTGGAAAAAGCATTTTTGTCTTTAAGTTAACTTTTTCCTAATGTAACAGCTCATTTATATTGCCCTTGCAGACATAAATGGTGACTACAGAGGCCTATGTCAGCTGGGATGCTTTCTATATAGCTGGTTCCCAGATAAAATAACCTTTCAATGGATCTCAATTGTGACTAAGGATACTTCAGGCATGGACAAGAAAACACCTGCTTACCTTAACAAGTAGTGAGCTTTGTGTCTTAGGGTTATGCTAGGAGAAGTGATTAATAGCCCATGGTTTACCTCTCATACCATGTGGAGAATATTCAGTGTAGAGACATAGTATTTCTCTAATCAATAATCAAGTCTGTTAGCAATGACCTTGTGTTTTTAAGTTTCTAAATATGATTGACAACTATACATAAACATGCATTGCTTTAAGCCTGACAGATTGGATGCATTCTCATTGTAGGTATAAAACCCACAACCAAACTGAGGCTTATAGAAGATTCAAAGTGGGCAACTGACTGCTTGCTTCTTGTTTATATCCTCAGTTTTATCAGGTGAACAACCTTCAGCTTCAATTTTTCAATCAGATTCTGATTATGCAATTAACACCTTTTTATGACCTTAATTGAATTCACATTTTCACTTTCCAATGTTAGTGCAGAGCCATAGCACTAATAAGTGAAAATCGTTAAGTACCATTCTTTTTTTATGCACCACTTTGATGATTTTAGAAAGCCTAATAAATATGAACAAGCAATATTTGCAAGATCTTACTCCACTTAACACAACAGCCTTAAGTTTCATCATGTTGTAGTGTTTGTCAGCACCTACTTCTTTTTAATGACTGAATTACATTTTATTATTTGTAGGTACCACTATTTTTATTCAATCACCTCTCAATTGATGCTGGATTGTTTCAATCCCTAGCTGTTTTAGAATAATGCTGCAGAGAATTTGAGAAAGCAAATTATCTCTTAAGGTATTATTATCTGATTTCAATTATTTTGAGCAAAAACTCAGAAATCAGCTTCACGGATCACCGTTTTAAGGAGCCCCTGGGCTGTTTCCTGGAGTATTTACAAAATGCACATCTGCCCCGTGACTTCCTCTACATCCTAGCCAAGATGTATTATACTTAATGTTATTTTCCCTTTGGTTACTTTCGTATTTTTAAGGGTCATTCAGCATCCTAACACATGTAAAATCTACCTCATTATGATGTTGATGATCAATTTCTTCGATTACTGACACTGTTAACCATTTCATGTTGTTATTTGCCATTCCTAGGTATTTCTTGGAGTACCTGTCTTGATTCTACACTAAAAGGTTGCTTGCTTCCAATAAGCTTTGCCTGGAAATTCTACTTGAGCAGGAGACAGTGCTGAGATCACTCTCATCTCACAACACCAGGATGCACACTGGCAGGAAGTTGGAATTAAAAGTAGAGTCACGATTTGAACCCAGGTACTTATGTATGGGAAGTGGTAATATTAAACAGCATCTTAACAACTGCAGCAAATGCTCATTATAATATCTTCTAAGACTAAAATTTTTCAGTCACCTTCATGATACATAGGAGAAAAGGGAGGAATCAGCTAGTTAATTTGCATTCTTAATTAGTTCACAATACAAATGGCAGGACCACTGGTCTAACTGGCGTAGGATATCTCATGAATCTGTTCACACTTGACTGGCTAAAGAAGAGTTTTAACTGTGAAAAGAAGTAGAGATAAGTCTGCAAAGAAAACACATTATTTTAAATTTAATAGATGTCACTCTGGGGTGAAATATGTTTAAAGTAGATGGGATTAGAAATGTATGCTCTTAAAGAGTATTTCAGAATCTTTATACATATTTATTAATATGTATCCATAACATTGGTTATTCTGACTCTCCACTGGAGTCGATTTTCAGAAGTTTTCCATTAGGGAAAAAAGGAAAAGGAATAAAGAAGTTCCTTTCAAGATCACTTTCCACTTCAGGAAATGATTTCAACCAGAACTCAAAAAGAGGCAAGGATGAACTGAAATTATTTGAAAACCTTTGCCTTTGAATTGGAATCACATGGACAGTTTGTTAAGGCATAGAGTATTGGCCCTCACTCCTAGAGCTTCTGATTTAGTTGCACTGGTGCTGGGTTCCAGGAATCTGCATCTCTAACAATTTCCCCACATAATGCTGTCAATGTTCCCAAGTGTTTTGCAATCACTTGGGAAAACAACTGTTATAATAATTGCCTCAATCAATGAGGCAATCCATTTGAATCTTTAGATTTGCTCAATAACAGAACACTTATTAGCATTTACATTTCAACAGAAAGTGCATACTGCATAAATTCCTGAAATTCAGTCTCTGGAAAACCATATTCAGTGCTAAACCATATGAAGACAGAATAAAGTTTCAGACGCACAGTTTTCTGCACTCTCACTGGGTCTAAAATTAACCTGGATTTCAGACACCTTTTTATGTGCCCACCTTTGTCTTGGAACTTACTCTAAGACGCATTTCCCAAACATCTTATTTACGAGCCCACCTTTGTCCTGGATTTTGCCCTAAAATGCATAATGTTTTCCTTAAGAAATAGCTTTGTAATAACTGGGCTGCCTCCTTAACAATGGGGAAAGCTTCCGACTAGATCTTCTAAACATGAAAAAGGTTATTTTTTTTTTTCAACACAAACTGGTCAAAGTACAACTTTGGCATCAGTTGGCCAAAAAAAAAAAAAAAAAAAAAAAAAGACTCTCAGCATTAACAGAATCCTCCAACTTGATGACTTCTGTTTAAGATAATCAAAATAGTGATAACTTTCTTATATCCAAACCTTCACGGCACTCTTCAAAAACTGTGCTCAGAAATGTAGGCTCTCTTTTTTCCATACCCTCCTGGGGATATCCAGTAGGGCAGCATAAATATGGTGAATGGTCTACTGCTACCCTCGTCTCACTACCCAGGAATCCATCACTGTAATCTCAGCTTGTCCCTTAAAGATGATTATCCCTGGGATATTATGAGCCCTCCCCCTCTCCCTCAATTCCTATTCTTCTTCACCTACTGCTCACCCACTGCCTCCACCTTACAAGCCTTTCTGCCCACCAACACATGAGGGTAGCCAAACTGGAATAACTCTCACCGGGGCCTACTACCTGGTTGGTACGAATAAGTTTTGTCCTGTGGCCAATGATCAAAGGAAATGCTAACACAATTAGAGTGCATATCCCATTTTCTATGACTGACAAATAAAATGTAGGGTTTTTTTTTCCAAACATTGTTTTTTCAGTCGGTCAAGTAAAGCATTAAGAATGATATACTGGCATGCGTTTAATGATTTACGCTTATTTTAAAATGTATTACATATAGTTGATACTGACATTTTTCACTTGGTTATTGTTTATAGCTTATGCTTATATTCCTACTGAACTCTGATCTTTTTATTTTTTATTTATTGAACACTTTATTCAGTGGGGCATTAAGCCTTTGACTATAATGTAAATTAAAAATACATTACCTCAAAAAGAAATAAAGCCATTAAAGAGAAGAACTGAAATGCCTTCTTTAAATCAAGTATTTCTCTGCATACTAAAATTGATGGACTCAATCCAAGTTCTGAAATAGTCAAAGCTGGCAGCTCTTGCCAGATCATTAATTACTTCATGGAATGGACTGGTTACTTATCTCCCTACTCCACCACCTTTCTATCATTGGATGACTCCCTTTTTCTTTTAGAGAAAGACTTTATTTTACTTATTTGAAGTTCAGAAACACACAGAGAGAGAATCGTTTACCTACTAGTTTACTCCCTGGGCTGGGGAGTTACAGCAGGCTGGGCTGGGGAGTTACAGCAGGCTGGGCTATTCTAGGCCTAAGCCAGGAACCCAGCACCATCCAGGCCTCTCACATGGGTGGCAGGGGCAAAGCACTTGGAGACTTCTGCTGCTTTCCCAGGCACATTAGAACGGAGCTGTTTGCCAAGTAGAGGAGCAAGGACTCAAAAGCAATGGTGGTGATGCAGGCCACGGCCAAACTAGCGACACCACAATACCAGCCCCTGTTGCAAAGGGGTCTTTCCAGATAAAAATCAGAAGAATGTGTCACCATCTGTTCAGTTTTACAAATGACACTTATGGACGTGCTACACACAAAAACAGAGAAAGATAACAGCACTGTGAAAGGATGCAAAGGCAAAAATCTGTCCCATTGAAACATATAAATGAGATAAAAGCAAGCCACAGAAACAATTATGGAAAAATTGTAGGGCCAAGTCATTACTTACAAATAATATCCTTCAGTGCAAGTAGACTAAATTCTACAATTAAAAGACACAAACAAAAAAGCCAATAATAAACAAAACGCAGCTAGTATACTTTATTATCCAAATGAGTCTGATACCTACAGAATGGTTTATCCCACAGCTGCATGTACACATTTTCCTCATAAATTTATGGATTATTCTTTAGGATAAACCAATATTCAGGAAATAAAATAGATTTTAACAAATGAAAAAATAGATCACACCTTGTATCTTTTCTGACTACAAAGGAATTATACTAATTAACAACTTTAGAAAATCCATCAGCTGGTGCAGCAAACGCAGCAAGCTAATCTTTGCCCTGAGGTGCAAGTGTCCCATATGGGCACTGGTTTGTGTCCCAGATGCTTCACTCCCAATACAACTTTCTGCTCACAGCTTTTGGAAGCAGTGGAGGATTGTCCAAATCCTAAGGACCTTGCACCCATATGGCAGATCCAGAAGCAGGTCCTGGCTCCAAGCTTTGGATCACCTAAGTTCTCGCTGCTGCAGCCATTTAGGGAGTGAACCAGTGGATTGAAGACCTATCTCACTGTCTCTCATTCTCTGTCTGTGAAAATATGCTTTTCAAATAAAATTAAATAAACTCAAAATTCTGAAAAGGGTAACATCCTTCCAGCTTCACCTTATAACCAACCTAATGGAAAAACTGAGTCAGAAGTAGTGAAAGATGCCACACTGCTTTTCCTAGAATAAGAGAAACAAAGTATTTCCTACCTCCTGTTAAGCAATGTATAGTTTGAGTGGCAAAAAGAAAATGTTATCAGAGCCAAGAGTGATACAAATACTTAAAGTACAAGGAGGAAAAATAAATATGTATAAAAAACACATACAGTATCGTGTAAAAGAAAATAGCCACGTGATTCAAACCTTGGCAGTATAGTTACGTGTCTCATTTTGGAACAAAAAGTATATTGCATACTTTGATCTCCCTGGGAAGTTTTAGATTTATTTCTTACATGAGTTTTTGGGAAACTAACTTTTTTACAATATTTTCATTTTGCTCCCACACTAAGATGTCCATAGAAAGCAATGATTCTTAAGTTAGTTAGTGATTATGTTTTTAGGATTAATTTGTCAGTTGGATATTTTTTTTTAAAGATTTGTTTATTTTTTATTACAAAGTCAGATGTACAGAGAGAGGAGGAGAGACAGAGAGGAAGATCTTCCATCCGATGATTCACTCCCCAAGTGAGCCGCAACGGGCCGGTACTGTGCCAATCTGAAGCCGGGAACCAGGAACTTCCTCCGGGTCTCCCACGCGGGTGCAGTGTCCCAATGCTTTGAGCCGTCCTCGACTGCTTTCCCAGGCCACAAGCAGGGAGCTGGATGGGAAGTGGAGCTGCCGGGATTAGAACCAGCGCCCACATGGGATCCCGGGGTGTTCTAGGCGAGGACTTTAGCCACTAGGCCAGGCCTCCGGGCCCATCAGTTGGATATTAATTTCTACAGAAGTAAATTTTAGGGAAAGTTTTTTTTTTTAATTGGAAGATTAGTTAGTGAACAGAAAGACACACTGACACTAATAAAGAGGACACTGCTTTCCTTTTATTTGGATCATTACACTGAACTTGAGAAAAATCACACCATGTGATGTAAATGTTGTTATGAATTTGACTACACCTTTTATTATCTAAAAAATTATAATTAGTAGAATATTCATTTAAGAAGACTCTTGAAGAATACAAAACCATATGTTAAATATTCTAATGTGAGCTGAATATTAATGTGAACTAATAGCAAGCAATTAAATGCCTTCCTATAATAGAATGCAGCATCCATAACTGTTCGAACTATTACTTTCTTGCATCACTTGTGGCAACCCAGTATCTAAAATCTCTGTTGTAAGATATTCATGGTGGGTTTGGCAGCGTGGCCTAGTGGCTAAAGTCCTCGTCTTGAACGCCCCGGGATCCCACATGGGCGCCGGTTCTGATCCCTGGCAGCTCCACTTCCCATCAGCTCCCTGCTTGTGGCCTGGCAAAGCAGTCGAGGATGGCCCAATGCTTTGGGATCCTGCACCCGTGTGAGAGACCTGGAGGAAGCTCCTGGCTCCTGGTTCCAGATCGGCACAGCACTGGCAATTGCGCTCACTTGGGGAGTGAATCAAGAGACAGAAGACATACAGAGAGGAGGAGAGACAGAGAGGAAGATCTTCTGTCCATTCATTCACTCCCCCAGTGGCCACACTGACTGGAACTGAGTCAATCCAAAGCCAGGAGCCAGAAGCCTCTTCTGGATCTTCCATGTGGGTGCAGGATCACAAGGTTTTGACCCATCCTTGACTGCTTTCCCAGACCACAAGCAGGGAGCTGGATGGAAAGCAGGGCCACCGGGATTAGAGCGAGCATCCATATGGGATCTTGGCGCGTTCAAGGTGATGACTTTAGCCATTAGGCTACTGCACCAGGCCCCATTTTATATTTTTCTCAGTGATTTTTTTTTTCTATTCATCGAATTACATCTTAGAATATTCATTAGAAAAGAAATATGAGGTTGTACTTGTCTTGAACAGAAATGTCTAAATGATCATTTATTACTCCACTGGATCAGAGAAGATTAAACAAAGTTGTAAAGAATTATAGCTTCTCTTTAGATAACACACAGGCTTTCTGAGATGAGATCAACTGGCTTCCTGGGACTTATTCACAGTTGGCTGAATTTGGAACACAAGGGGTGTATGGGATGCTAGTGGTATGTGTTAGCCTTGTGATGACGTTTATACTTTATTCCTATGGTCTTTAACTAAATACTGTGTTAAAAAGTTACAGTAATTTGGTTCTGGCCTCTTTGGTCAATTAATAAGAATGATCTAAAAAACCTCACACTCAGAAATATTTGCATTTTCCCACATATATGAAGCTTGAGATCATTATAGTATCATTATGTGAGGAACAAGCTTTCTATCTGTTTTTAATCAAGGTGGTAACATATTCCAAATTCAGTGTCCTCATGCAATGCAATTTTCTGAATGGATAACCCTCTATTTGAGCTTATCTGTACTCAAGTCCCACTCACCTTCCTTCTAGAGTCCCAAAAAGACATAAAGCAATGCTCAAGTTTCTACCTATTCCACACATAATAAAGCCTTTTTGTCTCTAATCCAGGAATCTTTTTTTTTTTTAAAGATTTATTCATTTTATTACAGCCAGATATACACAGAGGAGGAGAGACAGAGAGGAAGATCTTCCATCCAATGTTTCACTCCCCAAGTGAGCCGCAACGGGCCAGTGCGCACCGATCCAAAGCCGGGAACCAGGAACCTCTTCCGGGTCTCCCACACGGGTGCAGTGTCCCAATGCATTGGGCCGTCCTCAACTGCTTTCCCAGGCCACAAGCAGGGAGCTGGATGGGAAGTGGAGCTGCCGGGATTAGAACCGGAGCCCATATGGGATCCCGGGGCTTTCAAGGCGAGGACTTTAGCCGCTAGACCACGCCGCCGGGCCCCTAATCCAGGAATCTTAAGCCACATGCTGCTTTGGCAAAATCGAAAATAACCTAATGTGTTGGATGTTAAAATCCCAGGAACATTGCAATTCTGGCAAGACTCCTTCGTATTGACATATTATCTATCCTAAGAAATAATGACCAAGAGGTGAATGCAATATAAAACTTCATGCATCAACAGAGCCAATCAAGACCACATACATGAACATGATTTTACAAATTGCTCCACAAAATTTATTTCTAAGGAAGACACTACTGCAAATCAATCAATTATCTTCGTTGTGTAGTACTGACTCAAGCAGGTAGAGTAGTACCAAAAGTTGAGCATTAGGTAAGACTTTGGCTATGCAAGGCAGTTTGTTGGTTTCTGCCTAGAAGGCAAGTTATAATTTTTATTTTTTTGAATGCTACTTCGATACAATATAAGTACTTTGGATCTACCTGAAATGTATTCATAATTGTAAGATAAATTCAACAAAAGTATCTCCTATTAGAGTAAATTATCTTTGCTCATGACAAGGAATGGAAAAGTCATTCCCAGGGTTGCTGAAGTCAGGAGAACTGAATGAAAATTTTAAATTATAGTCCATGGAGAAAATAAGAAATAAATGGTCAAATGAATAAAATTCTAGACCGTCAGAGTTGGCTAAAATCCTCCTTAAAAGTAAGTCAAGAAGACAAGCTCAAAATGTCAGGAAAAATTCAGCATAAACGATATTAAAGAAGTTCAAGCAAATGATTTAACAAGTTGGCACAGGGGAAAGTTAGAGTTCATTTTTTAGATCTGTCAGTTAGGTGGCGCAGGAGTGTCCTGGACAGAGCAAAGCAATCATCCAGAACTGGTCACAATGTCTGGTAGAAGGTCAAGCTTGTAAAACAATGAAGTCTCACTTGTAGGACACTACCTCTTGAGATCAGGTAACAAGATACCTTTCTTACTAGAATTAAACTCCAAAAAGCCATAAACACATATACATACACATAAATATCTTGTGTAAGTTTGTAAGATTACAATTACTATGTGCTTACTGTAGGTCAATAACTAAGCAAAATATTACCTGAACTTTCTTTCAAATTACTTTTATATTTTAGAGTATCATTATCGCCATATTTTAAAGATGAAAATCTGATCATTATAAACATTTAAACACATAATTTTGAAGTGTCAGTAGGCATGCACAGTGCTTCATCCTAGGACAGACTAAATATCACATTTCCAATTATTACTATAACTTTGTGATAAAATTTCATTGTTTTTTTCTATATTTCTTGGATCTGAGAATGTTAAATCTAGATTAGTAGAAAAAAAACATAGTAAGAAGTAACCTTTCATTTTAGCCAATGAAATAACTACAAACTGCATAAAAAGAAATTGAACAAGACCTCGAAAGATGGAGTAACATCCCATGCTCCTGGATAGGTAAAATCAATATCATTAAAATGTCTATACTGCCAAAAGCAATATATACATTCAATGCAATCCCAATCAAATTGCCAAAAACATTCTTCACAGATCTGGAAACAATGATTCAAAGGTTCATCTGGAAACACAAAAAACCACGAATAGCTAGAACCATTCTCAAGAACAGGAAGTTAGCAGGGGGAATCACAGTCCCAGACCTCTGGACATACTATAGGGCAGTGGTTATCAAAACAGCGTGGTACTGGCAAAAAAATAGAGAAGAAGATCAATGGAGCAGAATAGAAACACCAGATGGGAACCCACACAAATACAGCCAAATAATCTTTGACAAAAAGACAAACGACAATCCAGGCAAATGGGAAGGTCTGTTCAATAAATGCTGTTGGGACAACTGGTTAATAGCCTGCAGAAACAAAAAGATAGACCCACATCTCTCACCATACACTAAGATCAGATCTAAACGGATAACAGATCTAAACCTACATCCAGAAACCTTCAAACTTTTGGAAGAAAATGTTGGAAACACACTGCAACACTTAGGAGTAGGCCCTCACTTCCTAAAAAAGACTCCAAATGCAGTAGAAATCAAGACCAAAATAAACAATTGGGACCTCATCAAACTAAGAAGCTTCTGTACAGCTACAGAAACAATCAACAAAGTAAAAAGGCAACCCACAGAATGGGAGATCTTCGCGCACGACATAGGTGATAGAGGGTGATCTCCAGAATATACAAAGAGCTACAAAACAACCAAAATGTCAAAACAAAAAAGCCACTCAAGAAATGGGCACGGGAAATGGGCAAACACTTCACAAAAGAACAAACCCAAATGGCAAATAAACATATGAAAAAATGCTCAAGTTTCCTGGCAATAAGGGAAATCCAAATTAAAACATCAATGAGGTACCACCTAACGCCAGTAAGACTGGCCCACATGAATAAAACCACCAACAACACTTGTTGGCGAGGTTGTGGGGAAAAGGGATCCCTACTCCACTGCTGGTGGGGCTGCAGGCTGGTACAGCCCCTATGGAAATCAGTATGGAGAATATTCAAACAACTCAAATTCAACATACCGTATGATCCAGCAATAGCACTCCTAGGAATATATCCAGAACACTTGTTCTATGAGAAACCAACATGCACTCCTATGTTCATAGCAGCACAATCAGTAATTGCAAAAGCATGGAAGCAGCCAAAATGCTCATCAGCAGAGGATTGGATAAGAAAGCTATGGTTCATCTACTCCATGGAATACTACTCAGCTATTAAAAAAAACAAAATGCAGTTCTTTGTGGCCAAATGGGCCAAACTGGAAACCATAATGCTAAGGGAAATGAGCCAATCCCAAAAGGTTAAATACCACATGTTTGCCTTAATTTAAGATGACACGATGTTATGTATAACATGTTATGTTAGGTTTGTTATATATTGTGTATAAACTAAAATTGAAATGTCAATGAGATGGTCACAGAAGGTGGATAAGAACTCGCATTTACTTTTACCGTATTGGTTACTCATTACTATGTCAATTAATTCCATAATGATGTAAATTTGTGCTGAAGGTATGTTGGAGGTTTTAATTGATCGGGATGATACTCTGCTGGCTCTGTCTTCAGACCAGAGAGGGTATACCTAAGAAGCCGTTGAACTTGACTGGACAATAAGATGCTGGACTCTATGTTTGGTATATGCTTGCAATGGGGGAATCTCAACTGAACTTGAACTGTGGTTATGCAACAAGGTGGAGGAATCCACCATGGTGGGAGGGTTTGGGGAGGGGTGGGGAGAATCCAAGTACCTATGAAACTGTGTTACATAATACAATGTAATTAATGAGTTAAAAATAATAATAATAAAAAAGAAATAATGGCTCATATTAAAAATGACAAATAGATGAGGTCACATTAAGGTACTGGATACTGGAGTGAAAACATTATAACATAAAGCAATTTCATGTGTTATCTGCACTTTTTCCTGAAAGATCAGTGGATGGATCCAAATTCCTATTGCTGTTAAAAGTAAGTAAAATCTATGCAATAACCATGAAAATATCCCAAGAAAAACCCTAGCATAGATTTGCAGGTTCAAAGAAATGCTTACATTTGTTAATATCAAGGATATTGTATTTCTGAGCTTCCAAATATAATCTCAAAATAATTGAAATTATGGAAGACAATTTTTGCATTCCAAATTTAATTCTGTTAGTACAAAATGATTTTAAATGAGTAAATACACAAATAGATGAAACTTGTAACATCTGTGCTTGGGGCAGGCATCTGGCCTGGCTGTAAGGATACCATAGTCAGACTGCCTCGGCTCAAGTTCTTCTCCAGATCCCAATTTCAGTCTTCAATTAATGAAGGTTCTTAGAGGCATCAGATGATGGTTCAGGTGTTTGGATTCAGCTATTGGGTTCTGGTGTTTGGATCTCTGCCACACACATATGGAAGTAGGATTGAGTTCCTGGGCCATGGTTTCTGCCTCTGATCAGGACCAGTCAGCCACTGGTGGGCACTGGAGCAACAAGTAGCACATTCATCACTGTCTCTCTGTCTCTCTCTGAATTAAATAAACAGGTATATAGGGATTCTGTGTGAAAGACAACTGATTGCAATGATATATAACTGGAATACTAAAACACAATTTATTGCACAAAAAGGATCAGAAAGAGTCGGCTTCAAGAATCATTTTGGTGTTATGATAGCTTGTGGGTAATTAAGATATAAAAGACATGCGATTAAATAAGTTTTTCATTTTTTCAGCTTCCCCTTTTGCATTTTTACAGTGCAGCAAAAAAATTTAACAAAACTAATAGTCAAATATAAATTATTTCAATATGAATTTTATGACACAAGAACAATTATATTAACACTTTTCATGATCTACAGGAGCATGAAACAGTCTGCCTTTGCTTCAACTATTACAAAGTATACTTTGCCTCAGCTGTATTCAACTGCCTAGCTTGCCCTGTACCCAGGCAAGTGTTACACAGTTGGGAGAAAAGCAGCCAGTAGCTAGCAGGCATTCTGGGCCTGGTTAATGCCAAATTTGTGTTAACTATACCAGCATGGTTGCTTATGCTATTTATTTATTTTTTTTAAATAAGTGTGCAGGGAACTCTGAGCCAAGATGCCCCACCCAGCCACCAGGTGTGTGTGTGTCTGGGGGGCAGGGCGCAGATTACCCAGGAAAAGGATCTGGGGGCATATTGGAGTGGGAGTGTCTAAGGAAAGATTTGACAGGGAAGGAATGATTTCTGGGATTTTCCATGGACCAGGCCACTGTACTCACAGGTAGATGTGGCAGCTGAGTAATTCTGAGGGGGGAAACCATAGGGCTTGTCAACTTGGACTGCAAAATCCAAAGGTTTACACAGAAAGCTGAGGTTATCAAGGGCCAAGCCAGGCTCAATCACGGAACTCACTTGACACTAACCTGTCTGACATGCAGGAGCTGGGAATGAGGCTGGGAGAAGGTTGGATGAGACCAGGGTACAGCACCTGCAGGGCCCAGCATTGAGGGAAGTCAATGCCAAGCAGGACTGCTGTCCCCGTTGTCACATGTGACATCCATGGCTAGGAGCAGGCCTAGTGGGGGAACTTAGGGAACTCCCCTACTAGTCTGTACCTCCTTCTGGAGCACATGGGAATCATATCCGTGGGTGGGCCAGTCCAGGCAAGGCTGAAACTTTTGTCAGCATTTCTGTGGGCCATGTCTGCGAATAGGTGGGACTGGACCAGGCTGCAGCCCCTGCTGGCAGTCACAAGCCAGGAAAGGGTATGAGTCATGCCCAACTCTGTAGGGCTGCAACACCCATTGGCAAGTGTTGAGGCTGCTGGTTTGAAGCACCCAGCAACACACACAAGACCTGAGGCTGGGAATGGGCCTGGTAGGGGAACTCTGGAGACTTCCCTGCTAGACTGTAGCTCCCACTGGTGAATGCAAGGGCCACAGCTATGGGTGGACTAGGCTGGGCAAGGCTGCAACACCCATCAGCATGATTGTGGGCTGCATCTGGTGGAGGGCCAGACTAGGCCAGCATGCCCTGGAGATGATGAGACTTTGATTGTGTTATGTTAAATGAAATCAGGAAGAAGCAGAAACACAAATACTACATGTTTGCATTCATATGTGGAAGATATAAAAGTTAATCTTGTAGAAGAGAGCAGACTAGAAATTGCTAGAGTCCAGGAAAAGAAGAAGAGAAGATAGGGGATATATAACAGATTCCAGAATTCAGTTTGGAAAAATAAGTTTTCATGTTCTATATTATACTAGCATAGCTATAGTTTACAACATATATAAATACACATTTAGTTATTATATAACAAATGTGTTGTGTATTTACAAGATAAAAATATATGAATATTAAAGATATAAGTATATAAGCAAACACATATAAAATATAGCAAATTATATGTAATTATAAGATATATATAAACACATATTTCAAAATAACTTGAAGAGAATGATTTGAAACCTTTCAACAGAAAGAAATGATAAATGTCTAAGAACTATTCAGTACATTAATTTGATCATTACATACTCTATATATGTGTCGAAGCATTATGCTGTACTCCAGAAACATGAACATTTACTGTGTCCACTAAAATCCAAAAATATATAAGACAGCGATTTTTGGATAGACAAAATATTTTTATAAATCACAAAAATATTTCATAGTACTAATCAACATAATGAAGTTCTGCTTGCTGAGTTCTAGCAAACCTATGTATATAAACACTGAACATTAACCTCACAAGCTCACTGAGATTTTACCTTTTTAAATTTTCAGAAAGAAAATTCAGGCCTAAAGGAATTATTCCTTGATGTTCACCTACAGAACTATTACATGTAGTTGAGCTTCTCAGAGTTTGCTGATGTTTGAGGTTGCAGAAAACTCAATATTTACCAGAGGAAGGAAGCAAAATCTTGCATGCCAAAAATTGACAAGCAAATGTGAATAAATGTTAATGGAAAAAACAATGCAAAGGAGCAAACTAGTAACACATTTTGACTTATCTGTATTGTTTCATGTTTCATAGAGTAAGATCTAGATCCACTCTAAACAGTAGCAGCAAAATAATTTTATATTAAGTATAAAATAAAAGTTAATGAAGAGCTCGTTACAAAATGTCAATTCCTCTTTGTTGTCATAGCATACTTCAAACAACTCTTTAAGTCTCAACATTTCTATTGTAATTAGGCTTAGAATATCCTCCTGTGGATAACAGAGGACAAACTCTGTATTTTATTCATTTTTATGTCACATGTTTCTGCTACAATGACAGTATACAATCAGACATAAAAAACCACTTATGAATAAATTAAAGAGCACACTGCATTGAGAACATCTCTTCTACACACACTGGTATGATTTTAAGCATAAGGTTTTTGTTTTGTTTTGTTTTGTTTAAGAAATCCCAGCAAAATCTATCTTGAAACCAACATTTGTAGCTATAGCTACACTGCTCAAACAAGGGCAATACACTCTTCCATGGGCTCTTTTGTGCTAGCCTAGAAAATAAAAAAAAAATGCAAAAGTAAAGCTAGGATTCCTGATAGATTTCTAAGAAGTGCCCATAATGTGGGGCTCTTGGAAAGTTCTGAAATGGGAGAGTACTTATCACAAGAAAATACCATTCCAGGATGAAATCTTGCTTTTGTTTTATAGCTCAGAAAGTAGCTGACTGCCCAAATTGATATCAGCACATGGAATTGGAAGGACCTATTTGCCTGGTTCAGTGGCTTGCTTCTGGATGCAGCTCTTATGGATTGGAGTTTAAAGTACATGACGCTTAAACTGGGTGCCTGTTTGCACCACTACAGTTGATTAGATAATCTGGATTGTGCACTGATGTAAACATCTTTGACTGAATGATTTGTATCATGTACCAGTGTTCTCTTAGTTGACTGGATGAGCATTGCCTAAATCCCCTGAATATGGCTAATTAGGTCTGCTTCTCGCTTCCACTTGGCAGTGCAATGGGACAATCCACCTGTTGGCACCAGCCAGTAAATAGACTCCTGACCTTCTAGGTGTCTGCCTCTGACTCATTCCTGGGATAGATTTGGTCAGCTTTCCACATGTGCTCTGAGTTTAAACAGCAATCTTTTAAAGTAGGTAGATGAAGTCTCAGATACATATTATGTTTCCAAAACAAGTAAATTCATTCTTGGAGTTTTCTCACGAATTTCCCTGAGAACCCTTATTGAGTGAACAACAAATTTCATTCACAAAACAACAGTGCTAGTATTTTTCTTTTGAATATCCAATTACAGAGTTCAATAGGTGGTTGTTCAAAGTTGGTGCTGATGTTGTCACAGCTACCGTAACTAGAGCTTATTCATGAATTGAAGTTTATTTAGAGGAATGGATTCAACAAGTGTTTGCTCCATGATGTTTCTGAGCTGAGAGCCAAAGAGACCAAATTTGGTGACCTGAAGTTTATGCCTTGAAGCAGCTTTCAAATTTGGAGCAAATAATTATAGCAAGTCATTCTTCACATTGTGAGAAGAGTGTCATTAAGACTTTATTACCTGAATTGATCAATATGCTCTTGAAAAATCAAGTAATATCACTTTTGTATTTGTGTTTTCTGTAGTAATTTCTACTTGTTAGCTTTTATTATTTAAGGAAAGTATTCCTACAATAATTACACAAAGCAATGTTCAAGAGAATCATGTCCATATATGCACATATATAGCCGAGAGCAAGCGAGAGGGACAGAGCAGAAAACACGATTCCATTCATTGGCTCAGCTCCAAAATTGCTACAACAGCTGAAGTTTTGTATTTGAGGATAATATGTAACATGGGCTATTCTTAAGCACACCCTGCTTGAGTGTGTTGCTAACCAAATAGGATGTTGAATTATTGCAGTGACAACGTTCCTTTCCAATAAACAAAGAGTACCTCATATTTTTGGAAAAAAATAATTAAAGACAAATATATTATGGTGAAACTGTATAGAAATCCATGAGTAGTTTTATTTTTATAATAGTTACTGAAGTAACTTTTCATAATAGTTACTTCATGTATCAGGACTATTTCTAATGACAGTCATAATTGCGATGTTTAAACATTAATTTTCAAAATGTAAACATGTGTTCCTGTTCCCAATTCTTTTCAAATAGAAGGGCAGAGCAAACCGTATATATGTGCATAATTGTGCGTGTTTGTGTGCGTGTGTGTATTCTGTAGCTTCATTAGTGGTTTGTTATGTGCCCGACCTAACCTACGGCATACTAGTTAGAAAAGCGGTGCAATTCTGTCTTCTCTTTTTGGTCTCTACTTCAAGCATACACAGTCACCACTCTCATAATCCAACTTCACACAGCGGTGAGAGGCCTGCAGTGTCCAGGCAGCACGGCAGTGAATTTCTAGAATTATTGTGAAAGGAGACATATTCTGTACAATTTGGCTTTAGTTGTTATATTTTCAGTTTTTCCTTCATAATAAGAAATATTTTTTTAAATTTATACAGAAGCATTCTCTGTCTCCAGTCTAAATGGTGAGACATGACAGATAACGCTCCCTATATCAAAACATCTTACTATCATTTATGAAGTGACAGTTTAGTTAATCAGCTTTTAGGAGAGTCTGAAAATAATTTACAACAATGGGTCATAAATTTAAATAGTGTTGTAAAAAGTAGATCAATACTGGCAGACTGTAATAAACCAAAACATTTATTCATAGCCAGCCTTTTCCAATATGTTTATTAACCTGGGAAAATTTACTATCTAAATCTAACCTTGATTGTATCCATGCCCTGATGAAGGGAAGTTATCTAAGGAGAATTATGTTAAGAAATACAATTATTCTGAAGTTCAAAACTATGTTTGTGCCTGAAAAACCAAGGAGAAATCACGCTTTCCTTATGTGTCTCATCACTGAGGAGATTCATTTCCATTTACTCACCTGAAACTAGGAGGAAAAAAAATTTATAACAAGCACATTGCATAGGTAGCAATCATTACTATTCTGCAAACCCTCAAAAATGCATAAGACATTATTTTCCAGCTTCCAGAATCCAGTACCACTAATGGGATATCATTGGGCATATTCAAGCTGGTGCTCGGTAACCCTTATCTTGTCCAAAAATAATTCAACAAATAATATGGTGAAAGGATGAGACAGAAAGCAAGCACTGACCTTTTAGCCTCTCCTAGTGTTAACACTCTTTTCTCTTTTAAAAAAATCTTTTTCCTAACAACTATAATACACAAACATCACTTTTAACCTACCAAAGCTATCTTTCCTCTCTCATTTGTCTACTATCTTCACTGAAATTTCCAGGATGTCGGAATAGGTTATGGATTGCTGCTCTATACAAATAAATCATTCCGTTATCAATAAACTAAACAGGATTTTAAGTATCCCTACATGCAGCATATCACATATGCTATAGAGAAACTAAAAAGAAACTGTATAATATCAATCTTGATTAAGTTATCAACCTGATGATCTACTGTGAGATTGGCAGGAGAGAAAACTATGACGTAAAATCTTTTTTGTATCTACAATGAGGACTGCAAAAAACTGTGAAGAACAGCAAACTCAAGACATCTTAGATAAAGTTAGAAATTACTCTTAGACTTGAAGAACAGGCAATATGCCAATCAGGGAAACAGAACATCCAAAATTTAAACATTAAGGGAGAGAGTTTTGGAGTTCCTGAATTCTCTCCTACTTCTACTTCTGATGCAGCTTACTTCTAATGCTCACCCTGGGAAGCAAATGATGGCTCAAACACTTGGGTCCCTATGACCCATCTGGGAACACCGAATGGAATTTCAGGTTTATGGCTCTGCCTCAGTCTCTTCTGGATATCTGGGATATTTGCTAAGTGATTCAGTAGATTGTAGGCCAGTCTGTCTCTCACTCTCTCTCTCTCCAATTTCAATTTTTTTTAAAAAAATCCTCATAAATAGGAATAATGTATATACTGTAAGAAGAAACAACTGGGCTGTAAAATCCCTCTAAAACAGTTCTGGTTGCAGGAACTCAACAGGTTAATCCTCTGCCTTGCAGCTTCAGCATCCTATTTGGTTGCCTATTGGTATCCTGGCTGCTCCACTTTCAGATCCAGCTTCCTGCTTACAGCCTGAAAACCAACAAAAGATAGCTCAAGTCCTTGAGTCCCTGTACCCTCTTGGGAGACAAGAAAGAAGCTCCCAGCTTTGAATCAGCTCAGTTCCAGCCATCAAAGCCATTTGAGGAGTGAATCAGAAAATGGGAGATGCTTCTCACTCAGTCTTGCTTCTACCCCCTCTGTAATTTTACTTTCCAAGTAAAATAAATAAACCTTAAAAGTTGCAATATAGCACAGAACAATGGTGAGTAAGTACCAAAGAATACATTTATAGTGTTTTAAGTGCGAAGCAACATGGTTTTACACACCTTCAGAAGAACCTGTTAGCCTATAAAATAGTAGGATGTAAGAATGTTTCTGAAATAGGATACTGCTAGCAATTTAAGATAAATTAACCAAAGAATGTAGTAATATAGAGTTTGGAGAATCACAATACCATAACCAGATTGGCAAACAAAGAACCGATGAGGCACAATCCCAAGTGATGTTGAAACACTAGGTGTGAATTACGTCAAGATACCTAACTTCTTAATAATGAAGAAGTGTGTGCCAATCAGTTATGAAGCTATACTTGAAGAATAAATCAATTTTTAGGAAATACACTGATATTACTTTCATAAATCACTAGGTTGGACTGAGTGTGTGATGGACAAAAGAATACAAACAAGCACACCATATAAATAATGGATGTAAATCTGGTATATTTCATTTAGCCCCATTGAGGGAATCCATAAATGCTTTTTAGATTTTAGAATAAAGCAATTTTTTTCTGAGAAGGAAATCTTGATAAATAGGAAAAGAAATGAAAATGAGAGACTATTAGAAATGATACAGAAAGGCAGAACATCACACAAAAGTAGATTTCCAAAAATAACAACTTTGGATAGTAAGACAGTCAACTTTAATTTGACGTAATGGACATCACATCACAATTTAGTAATTTTTACTTCTTTTTTTGGTATTTGATCTTGTTCCATCATGGGACCTCTCACAGAAGATTGAGTAGGAGAATGATGTTTTAAAAAACTGCAAAACCCCAAATCAGGAGTTCCAATCAGACTTCTGATGGCTCTCAAAAATGAGAAGAAAAAATCTTTAAACAAGTTAGGGCTTCCCAATCTGGTAACCAACCTACAGTTACCCAGCAATGATCCCAGATTAGATAGTTTTCAAAACTGCTTCTTGGGCCCGGCGGCGTGGCCTAGCAGCTAAAGTCCTCGCCTTGAAAGCCCCGGGATCCCATATGGGCGCCGGTTCTAATCCCGGCAGCTCCACTTCCCATCCAGCTCCCTGCTTATGGCCTGGGAAAGCAGTCGAGGACGGCCCAATGCATTGGGACACTGCACCCGCGTGGGAGACCCGGAAGAGGTTCCAGGTTCCCGGCTTTGGATTGGCATGTACCGGCCGTTGCGGCTCACTTGTGGAGTGAATCATCGGATGGAAGATCTTCCTCTCTGTCTCTCCTCCTCTGTGTATATCTGGCTGTACTAAAATGAATAAATCTTTAAAAAAGAACTGCTTCTTAATGTGTGCAGACTCATTACTGGGCTTAGATATGAACGACAGTGTCCTGTGTATATTTTATAACCCCCACCCCATCAGACTAGGCAGAGAATCAAAGAAAAAGTACAATGGGGAACTGCCATCAAGGGAACATCTGGATTAAAAGCAACTGAGCAAAAGTCTTCTTAAATCCATTGGGAGAAAAAAAAAAAACAGATTAGAGTTTTAAAGACTACCAAGGAAGACTGTGTTCTTACATTTACAATGCTGGATTTGGCTCACCAGAATTTTAATCTCAGGCAAACAGCTTGCTGCATCTTTGCTTAATACCTTGTGCGTGGAAACTAATTTTACTGTTGATTAGTTAGGAACATTTGGGGGCTTGCACGGCCAAACTTAAAGGGACAGAGTCCAAATACTACTTTTTCTTTTCACTTTACCAATCATTTAATACTCATGTATATACATATCTAAGTATACAGAAATAATTACAATCCTTCCATATAAACTATAGTTACAGATTTTCATGTCTATTTATCTCGAGTGAAATAAAATAAATAACAAGATCCATGGAAGTTTATTTTTGAAATTACACATTAGTAAAGTTCAGCTTGTCCTGCTTCACACACTGTTCCTAGATATTTGTCAAAGGCCAATCCTCATAGCTCTTTCCATGTAAGCAAACTTGATGCTTCTTCTAACTTCTTTCGCTGTTGCTACAATACCTCTAGCTTCAATTTCTCTGATAAATTTATCTGTGACATTTACCTTTGTTAAACAGTCACTTTAACAATGTGTCCTTTACAGCACAATTCCTCAGTGTAAGATTTTTTACTGTTTAAGGAAGTTAAGATTCAGAGGGTTTATTTTAGGAATCGAAAGAAGAAACATTACGCTGTGTGCCAACAACAACCAAATTAAGTGGATAACACCAAATCATCTTTATGTCAGTACATGTCTCCTCTCTCAAAAATGAAAATGGAAAAAAACTAAGAAGTTGACAAACAAGTTAAAATTTATCAAATCCTTTCCACATAGGTTATCACTTCTTTAATATTTTCCACTAAATTATAATCTCAAAACTTGTATATTAATAAGCATAACAGTTTCAGATTCAATCATTTATATTTAAAAATAAAATGATATAAAAACACATTGTAATGCTAAATAATCAGAATTAAATAATTACCAGTTAAAATAACGAACTAAATAAATGAGTGAATAAATCTTCAAGAATTTAACTCTTATATTTATTCCTTTTTAAAGATCTATTCTGAAAGGCCGAATCACAGAAAGAAAGGCAAAGGGAGAGAAAAGTCTTCCACATGCTAGTTCATTCTCTAAATGGCCACAACAGACAGGTCTAGACCAGAACAAAGCCAGGATCCAGTATCTGTTCAAATCTCAGCTTAACACATAATACCACACCACCAGCACGTATTCTTTTTTTTTTAATGTATTTTTTTATTGATTACATTACATTATGTGACACAGTTTTATAGGCACTGGGTTTCTCCCTGCCCCCATGGTGGATTCCTCCACCTTGTTGCATTACCACAGTTCAAATTCACTTATGATTCTTTCGTTGCAAGCATCTACCAAACATAAAGTCCGGCATCTTATTGTCCAGATAAGTTCAACTGTTTCTTGGAGAGACCATCTCTGGTCTGAAGGTAGAGCTGGCAGAGTATCATCCCGATTAATTAAAAGCCCCAACATTACATCAGTAATAATTTATAACATTATGGAATTAGTTGACATGGTATTGAGTAACCAATATGTTAAAAGAGAAAAAAAAAAAAAAGAATGCAAGTTCTGAACCACATCCTGTGACTTCTACATTGACATTTCCATTATTAGTTTATATACAATCGGGTTCTATACACCTTAAAATGGGTATAGATTACTATTCAGCTGTCTTGTGTCTATTTTAATTTTAGTAATTAGCGGTTCATAGCATTGAAGCATGATTTTGCTGACCCTGGCTGTTTTTCGGGTAGTCTAACTCTGTAACTCTAACAAGACATATGTCAACAGTTTAGATGAACAGTTTTAGGAGGGGCGTGCAGAGAAATCTTCAATACCCCAGTGAGGAGTAACTAATCTTTGTATCCCACCCAGTGAATTATAAGTGTATCCAGGCTGACGGTTTCCTGTCTGTTTCTAATCTTTCCTTGTTGTTCTTAATCTATTCTAGTTTTTTTTGTTTTTTCATTTGTTTGTTTGTTTTGAGGGGTTTCTGGAGCAATCCTGATGGTCATTGCCAGAGAGGGTGGGGATCCAAAGTCAGAACCAGGCAAGGACCAGAGAAAGCTCCTCTCCCTAGTCCTGAAGGAAGTTTACTGTTCTGTTTCTGCGGACCACTCAGGGCTCCTGGTTGTCATTCCGATGACCTCGGATCCTGCAAGGCAGGATTTGGGCTTCTTCCATCCCATGTGGTAGATCCAAATGGGGGTGGGTGACCTCAGAGTTCTTGCCCTCTGAAGGCACTCCATTTCCCTGTGGTCTCCTTGGCAGTAGGGATGTAATCCTTGGTGCTCGTACTGATAGTCCTTAGCAAGGATCTGGGAGTCTTCAGGGTTGGGATACAAGCCTCCTCCTGTCCTCCTGCTCCACTCTGGGGTGCCCCGCTGCTCTATGCATATGACCTCCTGTTAAGAGGTTGTTAGGATCACCAGCACGTATTCTTTAAGCTGTGTCTCATAGAACAGCAAAAGCAGGAAACTGGCCAACATTATGGTGTAGCTATATGGGCACCAGTTTGTGCCTAGGCTGCTCTGCTTCACAACCAGCTTCCTTGACAATTCATTTGTAAAGCAGCAAAGGACTGCCCAGAAGCTTGGGCCCCTACTACACATAGGGGCACCCAGACAAAGCTCCTGGTTCTGGATTCAGCATGACCTCGCCCTGGCTGTCTCTAGGGCCATTTGGGGAGTTAATGGAGCAGATGACATATTCTCTTTCTCTCACTTGTTCGAACCTCTCTCTTTCTCTCTGTAATAGTTTCTTTTTTTTTTTTTCATTTTTTATTATATTTTTGACAATCTTTACATAGTTAATTGGGGTAAAAAGGTTCAAGGGCTATAGGAAAGTGGGTAAGACTATTATTTCTACATTGTTTGCTTCATGTATCTGAGGTCTGTAATACTTTCAAATAAATAAATCTTTTTGAAAAGAGTAGAAGCAATGTAATGAATTTACAACTTTAATATTTACCAAACATTAATGGTTTGCTAGAAAGTTTATAATGATGCATATTGTACAGTTATATAAAGATATCCCTTGAAATCATGACATAGAGGTGAATAGCATTCCATTGTGGAATGTAGTACATTTTGTAGATCACTCATAGGTCAAAGCAAATCTGACTTATTTTCATTTATTACCTCTTGTAAAAGATACTGCCAAGAATACAGTGTGTAATTCTGTGTGTGTGTGTGTGTGTGTGTGTGTAGTCAAAGTGGAAGATCTGGATGCTTAATATTTTCAAAAACTGTAAAGTGCCTTCTATAATAGCTTTATCACTTTACCTTCATCAATGCAGAGTGTTCCTATTTCCTTCTTTGTTGCCTTTATGTAAAATTTTCCTGTTCCAATTGAGGTGTATTCTGCTTTTAGAAAAGTACATTAAATTTAAATAGATAATCAGATTTCTCAAAATGAACATACTGTTATAATCACCATGCAAAAAAGAAAAGAGGATATTCCAATTTTCCAGGTCACAGCTCCTCTCAGTTGCTGGATTGTTTCCAAAATACCCATTAAAATAACAGCAACTGTACATTTCATTTATTTTTATTTAGGGAAATTTTTATAGTATATGTTCACTTGTGTTTGGTTTCTTTTGCTGAAAATTATGTTTTGGGGGGCAAGTGCTATGGCTAAGCCTCCTCCTAAGATGCCAGCATCTAATATGGCACTGGTTCATATATTGACTATTCTACTTCTGGTCCAGCTTTCTGTCAATGTTCCTGTGAAGGCAGCAGAAAGTAGGCTTTTGGGCCCCTACATTCACATTTTGGGCCCTTTTCTCTACAATCTTTCAAATAAAAAAATCTTTTAAAAAGTTTATGAAAGAATGTTTGTGGTATTTACTTAGCTTTAAGGACATTTTAATAATTTTTAAAATTTCAGAGTTACATGTATAACACATATTCCTTTTTACAGATCTATTTTTCTTGAAAGGCAGAACCACAGAGAGGGAAAAGAGGATTTATATATATTATAAATCATATTCATATTGTATAAATGTGTATGAATATATACAAATGATATATACAAATTATATATACAAATGATACGACCATAGCACAGTACGTCTATACATTCTAGTGTTTTAGAAATGCATGAGTTATGTCCACTATATGGCATTATAAAAATTTATTCCATGGTAGAAATATGAATAATATAGTGTTGCATCTATAAGATTACATTTGCTGGATAACAGGGTAAGCAATATGTTGAGCTTTGTAATAACCGTTTGTGAAAATAATTGTGCTTTTTGTTCTTACTAGAAGATAAGTAAGTGTTCCAGTTCCAAATACTTCATAACACTTGCTACCATTGTAATTTTTTGTTTTTAATTAATATTTCCCAGTTGACAAATGTATCCTGAGTATTTTAAGATATTTCCGGACAACTCATTCTTGAGTATATAAGCAAGTGACTTGCACATTAATTAGTATAACATTCTATAATTTTTTTCTGGATAATATGTCTTGTATAAAACATATACATGGTAAATGGCTTCTCTCTCTTTCAGTTTGAAAGTATATATTTCTGACATTTATGATTTATTGTTTATATGTATTGTAAGACTATAAAGTAGAGCATTCATATTCAAATTCAATTCTCTCCACTATAACAAAATATACAGGAAAAATCTTCTTCATGTTGCTGCAGTATCTGAGAATAATATAAATATGTAATTCTCATAGAGTCTGTATTTTTTCTGTAATTGAATGTATTGATTACTGAAGTAATGTCACATTGTTTTATGTTACAATAGTTTATCATATTCACTTAAATATGTCTTACTTAGCTTATAGATTTTCACAAAAGCAGGAATAAATTAAAACTTTTGAACTAGTAACGAGATTTATTCATCTGTAACTTAATTTCTCATTTTCACTATTGGTTTCCATACTATGCGTATGGTATGTATCTGAATCTATGTAATGCATCTGAATATTTGGTCATCTTAATTATTGTTTTCTTTTATTCCTGCGTAAAGCACTTCAATGTGTTCTCTAAATCATTAGTTTTTGGTACATGCCAATTCTATCATCAAGTACTATGACACTTAAAAATCTAGATTGCAACAATTTATTCTAAAAACAGAAAATATATTGTGTGTATCTACTATACATAATTTTCCATGTTAGCAGTGTGTAAATGTTGACTTTAAACCTGAGATGCATTTAATAGCACCCCAATAAATATCCTCATATGTACAACTTTAAAAACAAAATATTTTTCTTAATATCTCTACATATTACTGACATTATTGTAACAGAAGGTATGTAAAGCTTATTTTTCCAGAGGCTCTAAGTTAATAGACTGTGTTACCTACATATAATTGCACAAGAAAGATATGATATTTTAAAGTTTCTCTTCTCTGAGAAGACAGGAAAGTCATGTACATGTTTATTCAGGATTTCTTTGAAAACCATTATTAGTGAATGCTCACCCAATTTCTATGTCGAGTTCCTTCTTTCACAGACTGCATATTTAGGTACTTTGCATAATATTTTGTTCTCTCTTTTTTGGAGTTTAGTACAAGTTTCTAACATAAGTTACATACTTATATAAGTATGTACACATTGCTTTGCAAGTGTTCTTCCAAGAATATGTCACAGAAAAAAATAATAAATGTCCAATATGTACCACTTTTATTATTTTTTATGTCCAATGTGCACCACTTAAAATTTTCTTACTTAAGCTCAGTAATCACAAGTTCATTTAGCCTTTGCCATCATTTAACTTTACAAATATTTGCTCACTTAAAACATCACAGTGCCAGCTGATCTCTAATATTCTGTGGCAGGTATTTAGATATCAAAAAGCATCTTAATGAAGAAGGCTGACAATGTGAAGGCAAAATGATGGGTTTTACAAACTTTAGTTTTGGAATGAAACATTTTGTACTTAAAATTAATTGCAAATTATAACTGCTCTTAGACTGTTATGAAAAGTGTCCAATGAGGATAATTCTTACAAGGTCAAATCAGAAATATATCCAGCTCTACTGCATTATTAAATCCTCCATGCAGCATAATAAAAAGATATTGGAAATAAAATGCATGATATGAAAAGCGCTCATATTGCTTATTTCAGTACAATGTACCAAGTATTATTTATGGGATATTGTTTATGTAAAGCACTTCAGACACATTCATAAAAGTGTAAAAGGTAATATCTATGTTTTAAAAAGTAAATTGCATTTAAAACCTACTATCACAGAGTCATCTCTTTTGTTACGTAATTCTAAAACCTATATACTAATCTTGATTTTCCTTGACTAAAACAGGTACCAGGGCAACACAGAAAATAGTTGATATGACTTGATGTCTAGGTGCATAAAAATCCATGCTAGCATGGCAAAAAAGACATAACTGAAATGTTTAAGTAATTCTGAATAAAAGTAGTATAGTCTAATTAAACGACCATATCTGGAATACAGATTTATTTTAACAAATAATTTTTGAGTATCTCGAATTATTTATTCAGTTAGTATTTTTCAATTCTTTCATCACATTGTTGCATTAGTAATTTATTTAAGATGAATAAATGTCAATGCACAGAGGAAACAGCAAACTTTTATAGCAAATGCTGCTGAGAGGTTCAAATCACTGATAGCCATCAAAATAAAGCATCTGCATTTCACAGCCTGAGTCCTGCTACAGGACTGGAAAGCACAATAGATGCAACATTTCATGCTCAACAGTGAAAAGTTAATAAAATAATCGTGCAAGATGCAAATTCAAATGGATGCATGGCTTTCCTATACTGTAAAAAGTTAAGGATGAAATTTGAAAAATAGTAGTGTTTCCTCATTTACTCTACTCAGGAATTCTATCCATTCATAATCAACCCAAAGGAGTCACAAAGGAATGAATCACTAACATATCAAAGATATCATGAGCATTTAAGTATGGCAGTGTTAGAAAAAATTAAAAGAAAACAAAAGAAAGGAAGGAGAGAGGAAGTGGAGCAGAAAGAAACCATCACCATGTTCTCAGAACTGTAGAATTGGATCTTTGAAGTACATAAATTTGGTTCTGTATGTTACTAAAAACAAAAAATGAAAAGAGAATGAGGAGATTGAAAGTCATGTTATGTATAAATTAATAACTCGAATTTTATTTTCATTTAAGTAAATGCAGTGTCAATATCATTCCCCCAAAATACGAAATGAATCGAAAAGAAATATTTCATCATGCTCATTAATCTGCACAAATACCATCGTAAAGCATGTGCTTGGTGAGGGTGATGTGTATTTGCAGGAAGAGCGTGGTGGTAACTGTAGAGGGTAACGGGCAAGGCAACAAGAGAACTCTGCTGAAAGTAATGCGGAAGAGCTTGGCTTGTTCCTGCTGCATAACTGCTCATGAATTATAATACTTTAAAATTAAAACGATAAGAGAATGATTAAAAAGAAGTACAAGTAACTATATTTACAAATAGATTAAATTGAATATTAATTGCAGATAATGACAATTAAAATACACCACATTCAAAAGGGCAGAGAAATACAGGAATTTAAGCAAAGGCAAATGATGGTCAAGAATAGTCCCAGAGCAGCTGAGTTTCTTGCATAAACTCTGTGATCTTTCTGAACTGACAAATAAGATGTGCTTGCTGCAGTAGCAGATACACTAAAATTAGAACGATACAGAGATTAGCATGGCCTTTGCACAAAGAAAAAGAAGATAACAGGACCCTGGAAATCAATATGCATTGATAAAAGGTGTTACAAATGCCAGAGCAGGGGAAAAAAGCAGGAGAAAGGCCTCAGATTCTGTACTCAAAGTCTCCATAAGTTCTGGCTGATTCCTTAAAAAAGTATAGATAAAAGAGTACAGCTGACTCGGGCTGAAGGTTTAACTTAAAAATTAGGACTTGTGTTGCCACAAAATCAATCTAATAAATTAAAAGCCTACTAAAAAAGTATGAAAACCATTCTTAAAAACACAACAGAATTTGGAGGTATTTTTAACATATATTCATGACATTTTAGACATTTGATATTCAGGTAATTCACCATTCAAATAAAGTAGCATGTTTCCTATTATCAAGGCAAAAGACTATCAACACAGATCAACAGCAAATACACAATGGCAAGTGACATGATCCACATGCTGAGTTACCAGACAAGGTTTCTGTTATAGTTATTTTTAATGAAAAAACAAAGCACATTCTTGTGATTAACATATTATATAAGAAGTGTAAGTAGAAACAAAGAAAACTTTACACAAATTCTGAAATAAGGCACATTACTGGATGGGTTTAATGGTAGAATGCTAGTGACAGAGAAGTCAGTTAACTTGAAGGTAGACTTGTACTATCCAATATAAGGAAGAAAGACATAGAAATACATGTTAGAAAAGAGACAGCTGTGGGAGACATTTGTTCCCCCTGCCCTGTTCATCTATGGATAGATTCTGTCCTAGATTTATTCCTGATTTATTCCGTAAAGACGGTCACCTCTACACAGGTCCTTCTCTTCTGTCCTATGCAATACAAAGGTGGTGACCAACCAGGCCATGTTTCTATTCTTCAGGTTGTCCTGAATCCACAACGTGCGAACGATCCTTTATTAATCAGCACTCATTCAGTAATTCTGAGTGTGCTGATACAGAGCCAGTCCTTCCAGTGGCACAGTGACATGGTGATAATAATGAGCTTGGGAGTAGTAGGACCACTAATAAGGTGAAAAGCTAATCAAGTGAAAAGACTGCATAAATGATATGTACTGCATAAATCAAGTAGAATAGAAAATTTAGTGGAGAATAAAAATTAAATATTTAAAGCTTGAAGGACCCAGAACCACACTGGGAGCGAATGATCTGTTCAAAATCAAAATCACACATTCCCTTTCTGTCAAGGAATTCAGCTTTTCTTTGCAACACATTAGTCTGCTGATTTAATTTTATAGGAAAGGCCAATTTATTTGGTATACATTTTCTCTGTGTTATTTCCTTTTGCTCCTTTTTCAGCACTTTCACAAGTTTCTGAGACCAAGAGACACACCTTGAATATGCTATGTAACTTATTTTTATCTATTCTTAAGTTAGTTTACATGCTTTTAAAAAGTATTATTTTAAACAATTGTATAAATCATAAGAAATTAATATAGTACAAGTTAATGAGCAAATAATGGTTAATACATTATAAGTTGTCACTTAAATTTTCTTAGAGTTTTTTTTTTTTATTGTAAAGCTAGATACACAGAGAGGAGAAGAGACAAAGAGGGATATCTCCCATTCATTCCCCAAGTGATCGCAATGGCCAAAGCTGTGCTGAGCTGAAGCCAAGAGCCTATAGCCTCTTCCAGGTCTCCCATGCTGGTGCAGGGTCCCAAGGCTTTAGACCATCCTCGACTGCTTTCCCAGGCCACAAGCAGGGAGCTGGATGGGAAGCAGGGCTGCTAAGATTAGAACTGGGGCCCATATGGGATCCTGATTTGTGCAAGGTGAGAACTTTAGCCATTAGGCTACTGCGCTGGTCACCCTTAAATATTTCTAACAGTGTTTGCCCATTCATAATATTTTATGTCCTCCCATTGAGTGGTCTTTGCTTTCCAGAACTATAAAAAGAATTAACATGAATTCAAGTGTTGGATTTCTAGATGAATAAATGAAAGCACAGTCAAGATTTTCTTAAATTAACCAAAGGGTATTTTGGTGTGGATTTTTATGCTTTTAATTTTTCAAATATATGTACTTATTTTTATGGAAAAGTAGCTTTTGAATTTTTGGAAAAATCCTCTTCTATTTAATTATAACTATAATCTTTGGTTCAGAAAACCTTGATCTAGGCAAGCCTCCAAAAACAAACATTTTATGTTCCTTTCTTTTGTGCATCCTAATAAGAGGAGTTACACTGTTACTTTAGAATTCTTGAGGAAATGTATCCTAATTTTTTGGGAGGGATATTTTCAGTCTCATAATAGTTAAACTTTAACCCAACAGGCCAGACACTTAAGACGTTCCCTAAAAATTATTCATGCTGTCTTCATCATCAGCTCCAGGCTTCTAAGGTCAGGCCCCGGGAGCTATCTATGTGGCTGAGAGGTAGCTGTTAGCCACATGGACGGAAACCAGAGTGAAATGCTCTTGCTACTCAGAGACTGGCAAACCAATAGACACAGATGAGGCTTTGCTGGGATTATGTCTGCACTGTGGTCAGCCATGCAATCCAGTTTTTCAGCTGTACAATCCTTTATGGGCTATAAATTTCCCATTAAATAACTTTCTTTGTGGATTAGGAGCATCTGCAAGGCACAGATAACTCCAAACATACTTTCAAGTCTCTTGGTGAATACAAAGCTCTCTGATAGCCTTGGATCTAAGGATTATTGTGACTTTTGTCTAGCAAGTAACCACTTTTGAGATTAAACTGTAGTACATGCACACTCAAAAATATCCTGTTCCCCTCAGAAATACCACAAAGTACTATTTATAGCTATATAATACATTACGAGTAAAAATAATTTTAAATTGATCAAACAGTTACACACAGCTTGTCAATGATTGTGAGATGTTTCCTAAGTGCTTCTTTAATGTATATATTAAAAAATCCCTAATACAAATTCCATTTCTCTGGTTTTCAGTTTATTTTCTCATGCCCCATTCTGATTGGAGTACAAGGATTATCTGCATTAATTTTTCTCACTCAATTTTATCACTTCTTCACTCACATCCAACTTCCTGAACCTCTAAAATGGTCAAAGAAAAGCAGTTGCCATTTAAATGCAGCACTTTTATAACCTCTAATAAAATGGAGCAAACCTCCAGTTATTCATTTTTAATACAGAAATGATTTTATATTATTCTATCACCTTCTGCAGTAGGGAATGAAATAATTTCTACTTAGTGTCTAAAGAATTTTCACAAGAATGGAGATAAATATTCTACAGCAACACACCTGTGTTTTCTGATTTCTCATTCAGTCTAGAAAAATAATACTATTTATTGATGCTTTTTTATGTTTACTGGTCTGGTAATAGCACAGTGTCCTGTAACAGATTTATTTATGCTGTTTCAACTACTTGAAAAGGTATAGGTTTGCTAAGAGAACATTTATAAAAGCCTACTGAGCTCAGATACCATCCAATGTTATTTAGTAGGAAGCTTAAAGGAAAAAAAAAAAAATAGAAAACTAAAGGTCTATGCTATAAGATGTATGTCTTAATTTACTTTAGTGAACAGAAAAAAACAATATCTATAGTGAAATGGATAAATGACCACACAATCTCCAAGAAAGACAACTAAGTGTTTGCTTCTTTCTGCACACTTAGTTTCAGTCCAGTTTTGATAACCAGCTGTTCTTCATTTTCCAATCAATGCTATCTGCAAGGGCATCTAAATTTTTGCATACTACTTTAGAGATTTATTTTCTTTATTTGAAGGGCAAAGTGACAGAGTAGGGAGAGAAAGCAGAAGGGAGACAGGGGGAAGAGGAAAAGAGAGAAGAACAGGGAGAGAGATCTTTCATCAGCTTGTTCACCACCAAAATGGCTGAAGCAATCAGACGGAGCCATCCAAAATTCAGGATCTTGCAACTCTATGCAGGCCTCCCACAGGAGTTACAACACTAGAATAATCTTCCAGTATTTTCCCAGGCATATTAAGAGATCTCGGTCAGAAATGGAGCAGATGGCACACAAAATAGCACTGTGTTATGAGATGCTGGCATTGCTTTTTATGATTATTATTATTGTTGTTGTTGTTGGAGCCTTGCTACTCAGACTCACCTGTTTTGGAGATGGGACCTCTAAGGAAATTATTAACATTAAATTAATTCATAAGAGTTGGACCTTCATCCAACAAGATGTGCTTATAAAAAGATACACGAGAAACCTCTCCCTGCTCCTGCCCGCCCCCGTCCTCCCCTCTCTCCCTGCAAGCCAGGAGGAAGATGTAAGAATAAAACCTTCTACCCATGCAGCGCACAGGTGTTGTAGCCCTGCTTAGTGTGGTCTGTCCCCAGACCAGCCCACTCTCTCCTGTGGGAGTAGCAGTCTGGTGAGGGGACCAGCCCCTAAATTCCCATGCCGGCTCTGCCCCTCCTGGTTCTCACGTGTGCTGGTTGGGCGCTGCAGTCAAATCTAGTACCGGTAACCTTGCCCTGTCATTCCACATTGTACGCTGGTTTTGTCACAACCAAATCCAGCCCAACCCACACTCTGTTCCGGTGTTTGGATTTGCCAGTGGACAACATGCACTGATTCAGCCTGGTCTGCCCCTGTCCCATGCCAAATGTATGCCCATGGGAAATTTTCCATGGCCTCTTCAAGACCAGGGAAAAGCCAGGCTGAGCAAATTTTCCCCTGCTGGGGCAAGCCTAAATTAGAATGGATGAGGGGTGTAAGGACTTAGTTGCAACACCAGCTGGCAGAAGCTGGCTCTGGGGACTAATTCTGTTAAGTCAAATCACGGAACCACCCGATAAGTGCATAAACCGGGATGGTGAGTGACCCAGGAGGGAAACCATGGGTTCCCCCCTTCTGGGTCACTGCTCCCGCGGGAGGACATGATAACTTGGAAGGGGGCTGGGGTGCTAGACAGAGAGGAACACAACAACATCTGTGGGGGCAGGATGGCTGAGCTGGTTAGTTAGAACTAAGTTTTAAAACCCAAGGACAAATACAAGAGCTAAATGGGATGTGGGACAGACTGGACTAGTCTGCTATACACACAGGCAAACCAGGATAGGGGGCAGGCCTAGTGGGGGTTATTGTGGGTCGCCCCGACTAGGCTCCAGCCCCCACTGGTTGATACAAGTGCCGAGTACGTGCTAGGCAAAACCAACCTAGTCTGCAACACCAACTGGTTCCAGAGCAACTCCAGTCCGAAAACAAAATCAGCCCAGGAATTGCACCTACAAACTGATTGTGGCGATGACCAGCTGGACTCAGAATGCCAGCCAAGATAAGACGGAGGACGGAGCGGGTCAATCAACCATCCCGGATATATGCTGGCAGCGAAAATTGGGCGAATGAAGACTCTGTGATGGACAGTGTTAACCAGTGAACTCTACAACAACCTCATCGAGCTGGGAGAGGCGAGACTAGCAGTGATTCGTAACTAGAGAAATATTAAAACCACTAGGGGTTGATCGCACCTAAATAGTCTCCCCAAGAAGCTGTTCAATCCATCTGGACAATGAGCAGCTGGACTATATGCTTGGCATCTGTTTGCAGGGAAAGAATCTTGATTGAATTTGAACTGTAACAATGCAACGGGGTGGCGGGGGGTCCACCGTGGGGGAGGGACATGGGGAGGTGTGGGGGGGAACCCCAGAGCCTATGAAACTGTCACATAATGCAAAATAAAATTAAAAAAAAAAAAGAATGAAACCTTCTGTGTTAATACCTTGATCTTAACTTCCCACGCTGTCAGAAATATGTTTATGCTGTTTAAGCCACTCAGGCTGTGGTGTTTTGCTAGAGCCACCAGTATTGAGTAATGCAGGAAGAAATTCAGGTTGAGAAAGTACTCTATCCAAGCTTCTGCTCTCGAAGTAGCTTTGTTAGACGGACTTGTTGAGTATTGTGAATGTAAAAGAATATTAGTTGTGGGTAGAGATGTCATATGAAGAATCAATCACACAGGAAAATTAAGTATTCTGGTGGAAAAAGCCATGATACTGGATAGAACTACCCCTATCAACTACCTTCTTTCAGATGCACCAAATGATGTCCAAATGCTAAACTTGGGCCATAACACATTGTCATGTACAAGTATTACACCTCACATTTGGCAGAGTAGAAATAATAAATTAAATTAATTAATCATAAGATGCAAATAAAAAGAGAACAAGCAAGTTCCCAGGCCCACACCCTACATTGCTATTGAACCAGAATTCTTCTCTCCTCTCACTGTCATGGACACATGTTGAGTATATGACAGGAAAGGAAAACTCCAGTTTTGTTCACAATTACCTTAAAACTTTATGTTGATTCAAACCAGAAATCTATGACAGCTTCCCTATCATCCTACTCAGGGAAAGCTTGCACAAAAATTATGAGGAAAAAATTTAATGAACAAATCTTCAGGCTTTTTGCATGGCAGTTCACCTTGTGTAAAAACAAAGTGATAGCAAAAAATGCAATGCAGTACAAATGCATAAACACAGCCAATCAGCTTGATCAGAAACTTAAAAAACATAAAACAACATTAATTTAAAGAACAATGAAGAATGGGAAATATAGGGTATGAAATATTAGTGTGATTCAATATATGAAAATATTCAATTACTGCACTAATGTGCACCAGACAGTCATACTGGAGGTCTTAGAGAAAGCTTGATAGAAGAATCTACACAAAACTGAGTGAGCCATGGAACCCACTTTTCTAGTAAAGCAAGCATAACTTATGTTCCAGGATTATCAATCCAATTTTACATCATACATAATACTAACCAAAGCTAACCTGATAAAGTGATGCGATTGATTATGTAAGGGAGTTAAAAAGATGGAACACAATTCTCTTGGATACAGGAGTACAGGCTTTAAATAATTTTATATGGTACTGTGTCCCTAGTAAGAAGTAAACCTGAATCAAATAGGAAAAGTAATAGTGATTTCTGTTTGTCATCACTGTGACGCCCTTGGAGGATTTGTGTTTCTGTTCTTTCAACTCCACATTGTAGGTTTAGCAATCTTGGATCTTAAAGGGAAAGTACTCTTGTTGAAAGAAAGCAGTGAACTAGAAGCTACAATACCTGCTTGGACACTAGTCACTTCACTTCAACAAATCAGCATATATAAAGGGGAAAAGGTATCTTGTTAGGGACACTTGCCCCTATTATCATAAGGAGGCAAGACGATTATTACATACAGATGGAGAAAAAAGCATCCCCCAGTTTATCTATATGAGAATCTACTGGCACTCCCTTTTTCAATGTTTACTATGCATAAGTTTGGTGGTCCAATCCTATTTAGTTCTGGGGTAAAAGCTCAAGTATCTTATGGATGAGGGTCTAGGTCATACATACTCAAGTAACACTGGAATGTTATCAGTTAGTAGCTGAGGGCAAGGTAAACCTAGAAGAAAAACAGAATTCAATTTTTACCCCAAGACCAGCTTTAGGATGGGGGCTTTTGGACTCACTAATCTTTACAGTGTCTACCTGGGAGAGATGTACAATGGAATCATAAAGTCATTGGTTTTTGTTTGTTTTGTTTTGTTTTTATAGACAATCTGCAGAAAAAGGATCTGAGGCATAAAAGGCATGGATTATGTCATGGGCCCTTCAGATTCTTTTTGAAGAATAATGTATAGCCTTAGGAGATTGGAGTCCTTCTTGGATATTGCTTCCAGCTCTTAACAGAAATTGCTATAGTTGACGGTACTTGTTTTGCCTTATACCACACTTCTTTCCAGGAGCAGCCTGCCTCAAGTGAATAATAAACAGATCAGTACAAAAGTCTTTCATTTGCCTCAACATAACACAAAAGAGTACCCAAGACCTATATCCCATTGTTAGATAGACTGGGTTCTTTTTCAAATTCTGCCTCTGAGCAACTCTGCGTCTTTCTGTACCTAAGCACAGTACTTTATGTTACATATATATTTATCTCTTAGCCTTCTTTCTGGAGAATTCAGTTTTAACAGATAAGATTTCCAATGTATAGTGCACTTTAAGGGGTCAGACATTATGTCTACATACCATTGTGTTACATTACTGTACAGCATAAATAAATTTATATGCTAGACACAAGGAATATTACTATTATCACAAACTGGCTACTTCCAGTGTTGGTATTTTCCATTGACATTTCTGTGTCTCTACATCTTATACTCCGAGTTTCTTAATCAAATTCTACAGGAAACCACATACTTGAATACATCATGGTCTCTTTAGTATTTATGTCATCTTTGTCTATTTTTCCAATCATTAGACTGAAGGAAGATAGAACAAAATGTAGGTTTATGGGAATAAGGGCTTTTCTAAGCTGTAAGCCTGTCCGAATGTTGATGTTAAAAGAAATTTGGGAAGCTTGAGTTGTGGTATTTATGGTAAGTTAAGCACTGTGCCTACAATGCTGGCATCCCAAAGGGCCACTAGATGACTTGGGTCATTTTTTATTGTTTTCCCAGGTACATCAACAGAGAGCTGGATAGAAAGTGTAGCAGCTGATACACAAATCAGTGCTTATATGGGATGCAGGCTATGCAGTTGGAGGTTTAATCTACTTAGGCATGACAGTGGCCCCAAAGCTTTTATAATGTGATATTGAGGAAATAATAAAGATAGAGGAAATTTAGGCTCGCAATTTTCTAATCACATGAAATAAAGAGTTTAAAGACATAGGAAAATGATCGGAGTATGAAATGGATATTTGTGTATGCAAGCAAAAATTTCTAGGAGCATAGATGAACTAATGAGAGAGTTCTTATAATAAAAACAAAACAAGGAGATGAGGGTGAGATCAGCACACTTGACTCACGCCCGCTCAACTTTCCACACCTTTGGGATGTCTTCATTATAAGAACATGTGCCCAGGAGTGAAAATCTGCTTTTGTTCCCTGCGCCATGCTAGACCTAGGCCTCTGCCTGATCCAAAAATGTTCTGGAATTTGTTTTAACCTCAAGTTGACAAGGCTGCTCAACAATGGACCTGATTCTATAAGCCTGCAGGATGATGTTCTTAGTTAGGACTCCATCCTGCTAGCTGCAATGATGGTATCAGGTGACAAGATGTGGGGGAGGGGCACATAGAAAACCGAGATCATCGCTATATGGATCCCATATTTCCAGGGACCCCTTTACCCAAAGGATGCCCCGTTCCAGCAGGAAGTAACCAGAAGACATCGTCACCCTTTAGCTCTACAGAAGTAGGATGTGGGATTTCAAGAGGGGCATCTGAGACCATCCAGGCCTGCTGAGATTTTGACCACACCTTCAGGTGGCCAGCACCAGCATTGCCCACCCACTTCTTAACTGATTAAGAGACCACTAATGGGGAACATCTTACCTGTAGGTTCCCCGCACCCCCCACCATCAATAAGGAGGGGTCAGGAAATGCTTAAAATCCCAAGACTCTTCCTCAAACCTTTGGTGTCTCTCTCTCCCTCCCCTTTCAAGGGGCACCCCACCTCCCGGCTTTCTCTCAGGAGGTGCTTTCCCCTTCCCTCTCCTTTCCCTGCTCACCTGGTCCCTTCGCAAATAAACTTTCCTGTCTGCAAAAAAACAAAACAAAACTATAAGTAGAGTGGAGGATCAATTGAACTGTATCCTGTGTTACATAAAAAGTATTTGAGGGATACAACACACAAAAAAAGAGATAAATTACATGAGTATATTCTATAAAATAGAAGCATGTTTTTAAAGTGGCTTGTTTAAGTAGTGTGCTCTCTGTGGTAGCACTGGAGTATAGATTTGGGTCTAATTACTTTTCTTTCTTTTGAGCCCATCTGTTGTTCACGAGTCACTGTGATAAGAGAAAAAAATCTTCTAAAATTATTGACAATATTTTAATGAAAGAAATTTCTATTTTAAAAAGTGTAGAATTTCAGAGAATGTGACATCTAGTTGGGAAAATATTTTTATTTAGGAAATCCTTGTACTACTCCTCATAAGACTACTTTGTATCTTAATGACTAAGATGGGCATGAAACAGAATTACTACAATGGGCATGAAACAATTACTACAACGTGTCTTGACTATAGCTACGATATTTTGCAGTGTTGAAGGTTATACACACAGATATGCTGAACAACTCAGATAAAATGTATATTTAGTAAACAAGAAATTGTGGCTTCAGTTCTTAATTATCATTGTATTTTCTACATATATTTATTTCCAAAACAAGAAACACACTTGCTGTAATCAAAAAACCAAATTCACTAGTATAAAATGTTAACCAACATGAAGAGTAAACAGGGTAAAAAACTGTCATCAGCTGGTTGTTCTGAGTTTTCCAAAAGGTCATACCTTAGATACCAGCAACTGATTCAAAATAATCAATTAAATGCTAAATCATGGAATTGTTATAATCAGACAGCAAGACATGCTATGTTGTCCGAAGGGCCCGGTTCAGTGGCCTAGTGACTAGAGTCCTCACCTGGCATGCACCAGGATCCCATATGGGCACTGATTTGTATCCCAGTGGCCCAGTTTCCCATCTAGTGCCCTGCTTGTGGCCTGGGAAAGCAGTCAAGTTCGGCTCAAAGCCTTGGGACCTGCACCCCCACAGGAGACCTGGAAGAAGCTCCTGGCTCCTGGCTTTGGAACAGCTCCAGCCGTTGCAGCCACCTGGGGAGTGTTCTCTCCTCCTGTTTATATATCTTTTTAAAAAAAAAGAAAAGAAAAGAAAGCAAAGGAAAAGTGAAAAGTAAGGGAAGTTTTTTTGCAACTGCCTACAAAGACTGTTCATATGCACCTGATACAGGTGAAATGGAATTTCATTCATGAGTACTGCTAGAGCCAATGGCTTATTTGCCAGTTACAGCACTATGGCAACATACATATCACAAATAATTCAATATTAAATAGTAATCCATTTAAACAAACGTTCATTTTTATGTAAACTAGCCAAATGTTTATTTCCGTGCTTGCTCTGCCCATGTAACACTCACTTCAGTCCCAAACTGTTACAAACTTTGTTCAGTTAATTCTGCTTTCTAATTTTTCTGTGTTGCTTTTCTAACATATTAGCCATTAAAAAGTCATAATCAAAACAAAGCAGAACAAGGAAAGCACTGACATCGGTAGCTTCCTAGATTAGTACATGGTGTTTTGTAGGATACAAATAAAGATATTGATTTGTCAATATATTGTGTTCTGTAAACGTTGAAACTTATAAATCACCACACTATGAACTTAACAGATGTTTAGTGAATGTGCTAAAAAAAAAAAGTTTACAAGTAAGCACGTAACATCACTCGAACAGAAGACATGGTGAGAAATCTGCCCTGAATTACAGATACTATCTACTCTCTTGCTTGTACCTAACAATTGCTCCGTGAAACCTTTATGCTAGAGAAAATATCAAATTGTTCACCTTTCAAAATTAATGTTCTGAAAAATTCTGAATTAAAACCATAGCAAAATTTTTTGTGAGAAACAAAATTGGAGCTTTATTCAGAAATATTACCATAATCAGTGGTAAAAGCTAACTTCGTAAAAGTATTATACCAAAATCAAATATTCAGAAACAAGAGTATCTTGCCCCAAATTTTGCCAGTTCTGAAGACTTCTAAATAGGCTTTTGATTCAAAATCTGTGGAATGTATGAATCATGACATAATCAGTAAAGCACAGAGCTTTTCTGAACATTCTGTGATCCTTCACTGATTGAAACAATAATAGCTAACACTGAGGGCTTGCTTTCTTGACAGATACCTTTCCAAGTTCTTCCCAAGATAATATGGTGAAACTAAAGCACAAAAAAACTATATTGCTTGAAAATGATCATGCAAACTTTAAACGGAAAGCTGATACTTGAGCCCAGTCAATCTGATCTAGCATTCAGAGGCTTAACTACAGTAAGTTTTCCTTCATCTGGAATGAAATAATATCCAACTGGTGAATAGTGTTTATGACATGTCTAATACTGCCCAAATGTAAAAACAGTGTCCATCATCAACCAAACTGTTCAGTGCTTGTTATCAAAATGCTTGTTTATATGAATAAATGCATATGTTATGTAAATATTAAGTCTATTTTCCAGATGTATTTTGTATTAGAAATGAATTTATCTTTCCTGTCTCTTCTCTTTCTAGCCCTCTAATAAAGCTAAGCAAAACATGTAAAAAAAAAAAAAAAAGACTGTAGCCCATTTAATAGTACTATTTTTATTACAAAAGTTCATTGCTGTCACATTTGCTAGACATTTCAGGGCGCAAATCACCACATTTTTATAAAAGTCGGATGGATTTTAAATATGCAACTCCCACTATTGAAATGACACACACCCCCCGCACCCCCTCTAGGCTAGTCATTGTTATGTTAATAACGAGAATAATCAATGATCAGAGTGGAGAGAGATGTTTACACCACATCACTTAAAGCCCCCCCCCCCACCCCCGCTCCTGTTTCCAGCTTTCTATATTGCCTTACACTTTTCTGTTGCTGGAATCGGTATCCACAGGTGCTTTGCCTTTACCTAGTTGCTATCAGATTCCAGCCTCCCTTATTTTAGCAGATTACAATGAATTGGTTTTTCACTTTAGCTAGATGACATCTCAGTGCCTGAAGCTCTCATATATGAAAGGGAGTTTAGCTCCACTGAACCCTGAACTGCACCTCACAGGATGGCTGTGGGCTGAGAAGAGCAATTTGAAGTGACTGGACTATTTCTGGGAGCCACCAGGTGAGACAGGCAAAGTGTAAAGCATGCAGTCTCATCTATCTGTCAGGGGCTTTGTTGAAAATACATTCCCTGTGAAATAACTGTTTAAATAACATGGGTAACGTTTAAACCACTATTTTTGGAACTATGTTATTTTTTCTCTCTAACTGAAACATATTTTTGGATAAAGGTTAAGAGAGCATAATTAATGAGAAGCATTGTGCCCTATTTATTACATTAAAAAGTTTTACAATCCAGAATTTTTTTTCAAAGGTTAAACTAATGTAATGTGCTCAGTTCTCTCCTCCTCTGAGCCTTAGGCCAGCTATTCTTGTAGATGAGTTCTTTATCCACAGGAAACAAAATCAGCCTCTGTACTAAAACAGGGCTTTGCCTCACTGATTAAGGTCTTTCTCTGTTCAAGGCACTTCCTTGTCTTCTCCTGCTGCTTTGCCTCATTCCTTCATTCCTAGCTGACCAGATTTCTGTTTACCTAATTACCTGACAAAACAGTTTTCTTTACCTTCAGGAATTTCGCTCCTATGAAATTGCCTGATTAACTTCTGCCGAATCTGAACCTTCCTCTACGCACTTTGGTGCCAGTTTTCCTACCTACATCCAATCCATTCCGGCACTGACCTTCATGCTTCAGGTATGAAAACGCATTTTCCTCCTCTGGTAAGCTTTTGATCTCTTCTCTCCAATGCTTATAAATGTAATCAAGCCAGGACCTTCAACTCACGGAATTGGATGATATGCAAGAACTAATACTAATAAATATTCTTCATTTAAAGGAAGAATAGAACAAACCATTCTGGACAACGACAGAAAAATAAGTATATTATTATTACCTGGGTGAATATAGTTGGCCAGCTGTGCTATTTTATTTCTCGTGTTTCTTAGGTTTCCTAGCTGAAGCTGCCTGTTCCCTTTCCTTTGCAGTCTAGGCTCCCTAAGGGCTCGAGTGACACATTTGCCACCTCCGTGGAAAGGCAATAATTAGGTAATTCCCAACTCTCTTTCATTAGAAACTCATCCGTTATTCTGTCTTGAGTTTCCCTGCCTCTGAAGAAACATCTTCAAATCTCTTTATCATGTGTGCAGTGGCCCCTTTAACTGATGTCTACATGACAGATTCCCATTGAATTACAAACTTAGGGGGAAAATTGGTGTCAATGCAGCAAGAATAATTATTACCCCAATCTGCAAACACCCATGTGGAGATTATGTTTTGCCTGAGTTTACAGTCTTCATTTCAATGGGAAGTGGTTTAAATCACCTATTCACTTACAATTATCTGTATTTCTCCAAAAGGGACCAAATATTTTTGTTTTTTGTTTCCTCACCTTCAATTAAGTTTCTAATTCAATATAATAGGACCCATTTTAAGCACCTTTAGACTTGGGTGTTTTGTTTTGTTTTGTTTTTATTTTTGTGGGTGTTTTTAAAGTTACTCATCTTTTGGTTTCACTTTATTACCTGTTTGAGTCCTGCCTGCTCTGTTTCAATTCCTTGCTAATGTGCCTGGAGAAGCAGTCAGGATGGCCCAACTACTTGGGCTGCTGCCACGGGCATGGCAGATTCTAATGGAGTCCCCAACTCCTGACTTCCACCTGGCCCAGGTACAGCCATTGTGGCTATTTGGAGAGTGAAAGAGTAGATGGATGATCTCTGCTCTTCCCTTGGCTCTTTAACTTTGATTTCAAATAAGCTAATCAATCATAAAACATAAATAAAAAGGTAATGAGTCCTGAACCCTGCTAGAAAGTTTTTGAAACCATTCCAAAATACATATTTACCACATCATTTATCTTGGGGGGCAGCTTAGCTCACCATGTCTTTCACTGTGTCTAAGAGTCTAGTATCAGGGCCTGTGTTGTAGTGTAAGGAGTCAAGCTGCCACATACAAAACCAACATCCAGAATGAACACTGGTCCATTTCTTGTGTGTTCCACTTCTGATCCAGTTCCCCACTAATGGCATGGAAAAGGAAGCAGCAAATATCTCAAGCGCCTGCACCCCTGTAATCCACAGGGTGATCTGCAAGAAGCTCTTGGCTCGTAGCTTCTGTTTGGGCCATCCCTGGATATTGTAGACATCTGAGGAGTGAACTATGGATGGAATACTGATCTCACTCTCCCCATCTCCTTTTATTCTTCTGTGACCCTGACTTTTAATTACAACTTTTTAAAAAGAATGTATTCCCTAGGATCAGATCTTAAATTCACATGTTGGTCTTCCATGATCCATCAGAGAAAAACAAAACAAAATAATTTTAAAAGACCTCAGAGTGTGGCTCTTTGCAACAGATTAAATACATTTCTAAATGCACATACTACATACTAAGTTTTTGATGAGTATTGCTTAATAATAAATCTCTTTTAATCAAGTGGTGGTAAAAGTAAGGTATGTTTATATCTTCTCATAAAATAGGATTTCATGGTCTCCTTTTCGATCATAATCAAATTTTTACCCTACCAACCAAAGTGTAGAAAGAGACAGACTATATGTAATTTTTCTTGTGTCCTTAGTTGAATTGTGACACTATCTCCTAGTTCCAATTCATATGTTGACCTATTAAGACTTTTTAGATTTAATCTCAGATTATTACTTAATTTAAAAATGGTCTTTTCCAAGAGCACAAAGTTAAAATGAGGTTTTAGGAATGATACTGTGGTATAGCAAGTCCAGCTGCCACTTATATCATTGCATATGAATGCCAGTTGAAGCCCTACACATTTGACTTCCTCGTCCAGTTTAGAGCCAGGGAAAGCAGCAAAAGATAGTCCAAGAACTTAGACCTTCACCACTCATATGGGAGACCCAGAAGAAGCTCCTAGCTCCTGGCTTTAACCTAGCACAGCATTGGGAAAAGGACCAGCAGATGGAAAACATTCATTCTCCAGGAGGAAGCAACCCTACCAACACCATGATCTTGGACTTCCAGTATTTGTAAATAAGAGACAATACATTTCTCTTGTTTAAGTGAGTGGAACTTGACCATTTATATGGTGAATCTAACAAGCCAATTCATCTTATTTCCCTATGTGTCTCAGTGATTTTCTATGGTCTGCTCCAACTTTGCAGAGACATTAACTACCTGGTCATATGTTTTCTATGATGGCAGAAATGATATAAGCCTAGGACTGAAAAAAAAAACAACAAAATTAAGACTGAAAGGTTGTACGTTTTCCCTAAATCACATAGTGTGTTATGGACTACAGGCAGGAGCCAGCTAAGTGCATGGATTAAATCTGAGATCAATAGTGCTGAAAGTTCACTGTCTGCCAGATGGCTTCCAGAACTCTTAATGATGTCTTATTTGATAGTCATTAAAATTAAATTGTCTGGTTTATATTAATTTTTCTAGTGGTACAAGAAGCTCTGACAATCTCCAGATTATCTACTCCATAGTAATTTTATAGTTGACCTAAAAACAGGGCTTATAACATGAGAAGCATAACAAAGTCCCTGTATTCCGGAGAGGAAAAATGTGAGGTTCAATACTTACTTCTGTAAAAAGAGGAAAAAACTGGTATCATCCGCAGAATTAAACATGTCATCATAGTAAGGCCTTGCTAACCACAGAAGGTATAGGTACACATAAAGGTACAATATTAGACCAGCAAAATGTCCTGAACTTTCAAAGTGCCATTGCTAATTTTTTTAAATTTTAATATTATTTTAGTTTGTGTTTGTGATTTTGTATTTAATCACTTTGGCTGTCTACCACCAACACACAAACCTTACACCTTTGGGCTTTGAAAACCATAACTGCTAATTGGGTACATGGAGAAAGAATCAATTTAAACTAACTGGGTCATAAACCACATCAGGATTCTAAACCTAGGGAACAACAGTTTAAAGTTGCCCTCCAAGGAGATGACTAAATCACAGGTACATTAAAGTTGTGCAAACGGCTTCAAGAAACATTCAAATTCAGTGCAATTATTACCACACAAAGTATTCATTACAGCTCTTTTGCTGATCCACCTACTGATGTCCACTAATGATAGAGAAGAGACAATGAACACTAATAGCTTGATCCTAAGTGTCAATTTGTCTCAACAGTATTTGTTGCCCAAAGTATGCTTTTATTTCAAAAATGTGCTTGAGTTACACAGGTACAGGTTAAAGGCATACAAATTCCAGGCTACAAGAATTCTCGCATTAGATGAACCTCTACAAATTTAGCAAATAAAAATTCCCAGAAGTTTGGTAGTCTTCTATTGTTTTTATTTTATTTTTTACTTGAGCACTGTTTCTCAATACTGTGTTGTTGACCATTAGATGATCTGAAGAAATTTCCAAAAGCTCCATATCCAGGCCTTGCTGCAGACCAATTATAGAAGGATTTTTGGAGGTATGACACTGAAATCCATGAGCCAAGACATGTCTTGAGATATTATCGTCTAGAGCTTTGGGACCAGAGCATGGCTCACAGGCCAGCAGCACTGTCATACCTGAGAATGCAGCAGAACTACAAACTCTCAGATCCCATTGCAGACCTATTAAATTAGCACCTACACTTCAGTAAGATCTTCAGGTGATTTATATGCACATTAAAGTGACAGAAACATAGATGTACACTAGAAAATGTTTGTTAAATGCTTGCTACTGCTTTACCTGATGATGGAGGTGAGGGATGTATGTGAATGTGTGTGTGTATGAGAAAGAGAGAGAGAGAGAGAAGAGGGGAAAAGAAGAGATGGGAGGGGAGGGAAGGGGAGGGAAGGGAGGGGACAGAGGGGAGAGGGGAGAGGGGAGAGGGGAGAGGGGAGGAGAGCGAAGTTCCACTGACACTCTCCTCAAATGCCCACAACTGCCAGGTCTGGGCCAGGCGGAAAGCAGGAGCCTAGAATTCCATCTTTTTCTCCTACATCAGTGGCCGAAGTCCAAGAACTTGAACCATCATTTATTACCTCCCAGGATGCATTAGCAGAAAGTTGGATCTCAAGCACAAAAATTAGGATGGGAAATTGCACCAGAGTTCCAAGTAGCAGTTTAACCCTCTATGCCATAATGCCCATGGAGACCAGAGCATTCTGTAGCAACTATATCCAAAGACTTAATGTTCTGCAATAGCAAATACCCAATGGCTTATTTTTAATTGAGTCTTTATTGCTCACTGCCTAAGTCAACTTGCTAGAAATGAAAAAAAAAATGCTAGAGGATAGTTTAGATATAATAAAAGGTAAACTGTTCTCAAATGTGAAAAGACATAAATTATAAGAAATGTGGTCTAAATAAAAGAAGATTTGGCATTTCCATGCAAGGGTATTGCCAGAACAGAGCTTGTTTGTAACTCATTAGCTACTTTCAATGCACTAATGCTGTTTATTTGAAACATACAATATGTTATCACACATCAGATCCAATATATTCCTTACATTTAACTTACCTATCCAGGGCATGTGAGTGTGCATGTTTATGTATGTATGTGTGTGTATATATTAACATACATAATACATACATGATACATCTAACATGATAAAAACCAAGGTAATTTAGTGACTTATTGATTAGTAAGAGTTAGTTGAAAAACTGATAAACTAAATATGTTTTTATGGTGATCCGATCCAGTTTGAGATAGAGGCTTAAACAATTGCTGCAGGGACAAACGTACATCAGAATTTGAAGTATATAATTTAAAAAGTGATTATCTGACAAGCTCCTAATTTACTGTGCTACTTGAAAAATCAATAGCAGATTTACCAAGGAATTTATTTTTGGAAAAAAAAACATTAAATTGTCAGTAATTTTAACAAATTCCTTGACATCAGTAAATGATTGTTGCTATAATACAATTAGTCTACATTTAGCTAACAATGCTTTTAGAACGTCCTATTAGTATTATTAATAATTTCTGAGAAAAAAACCAATCATTTTAACAGGTAAATAAAATTACGATGTGTTGTCTTCAGATCATTCAATTTTTTTTGTAGTGGAACAGTAGTAAAAACTTCAATAACCAAAATGAACTGTCGATACTCTACTAATAACAACCCAATTAATGGTAATGCAACTAAACTTCAGGTTTCCATGATCCATTATTCCATAATTTTCAAACCAATGGCCACAGTAACTTCCAGTTGGACTTTTGAGTGTTCTCTTTTCTAGCACTTGAGGTTTTCCTCCCTGTATTTCAACCTACTGTCATATTACAAATAAGTGATCATCACTGATAGAATTTATTTAACTTAAATTTTGTTTTTATACAATGGAATCTCTTCAATATAAAAAAATCTTGACTTTTGTAGTATCCCTTTCCTGTCTCAATTTTTTAATCAAATTAACACAAATACTGTAGTCACATTTTTTGCATTGTTTTTGTCTTTAGTTACTTGTGGCAAATTAAACTAGAGATCTCTTAGATATCTTTTATATCTCTAGTTCAGTCACAAAATAAAGATGTGGAGGAAAAACACAGAGATTTATAGCTCTGTAAAAAAAACATATAAATTATATAGAACAGGGAATTATTTTCCATGCTTAGTCTATTTTAAAATTAACGTTATTAAAGGACTTCATTTTGAGTTTTTCTACCATACTTAATAAATATACAAATATTTTTCAGTAAAAAATTGTTCTGTTCCACCTAGATAATCTGAACTATTTTTATTGTGTGATGTCATGAAAAGAAATAATGATCAGAAATCTCAGAATTCAAGTTTATTAAAAAGCCACTGAAAACACTGCTTAGACTGCTTCAACATCTCAGGATAGTTTCCATGATCCAATCTCAGTCAAAACTGGCATTAATCTGCAGGCAGTATTTTCTCATATAAACTCAATAAAAGTGGAACCAAGACTTCCCATGTCCATCAGTAATATCAAAGAAAGGAACAGAGAATAAATGGGATTTGCAAAAAACACGTGTTTACCTACTACCTACCCCTTGACTTTTTTCTTATTGACTGTCAACGTGACAAAGAAAAATAACCAAATACACAAACATTTCTGATTTACTCCCTAAATGACAACACCTGTGTTAGGAGTCAGAGACTTATGGGCCTTAGACTTGGCCTACCTGACAACCTGTTGCATTGCAAAGCCTGCTTGGGCAAGCAGGACCAGAGCAAGCAGGATAGTAGGCCAAAACATCCTCTGTAGAGCAAGCAGAATAGAACCTCCACCCTTGTTCCTGTTCAAATAATTAGTTCCTTCCCTGTTTCAATATAGAGGATTAATTGCTTCCCTGCTTCAATGAAGATAATTACTCCCAGGAAACATCCCATTCCCCTCCTCCCCTAGAGAAGAAGGTCTATGAGGAGTAAAAATAAAGAAAGAGGCACTCTTTTCCACCAAGTACATGTGTCCATGTGTTTCTTGGGCCAGCAGCCCGGGGGCTCCACCCTCAGGATTTGAGCCTCGTGTCCTGCAGGTCGGGACACATCTAGGACTGAGGAAGGTTAAACCCAGGAGCTTGGGATATAAACCAAGTTTCCCCACTTAGATGCTAGGAACTCAACCACTTGCGATATCACCACTGTCTCCCAGGGAACTGTTAGCATCAATGTGACAAGTAGGAGCAGAACTGAGATTTTATGCTCTCTGACAGGGATACAGACATTTTAACTGTTTTTCTAAACATCTCCTTAACTTTCTTGGCTATATGATTGTCTGCCTTATGTTTACTTTTTACTGAGCCCAGTGAGAATGAAATCAATTTGATCTAAGTCAACATATATAATTATGCACATTATCTAGAATTTCTCATTGACATTACTTCATTGTCATATATGTTCAACTCTACCTGCCTGAAATCTAGCTTAAATTTTACAGTTAGGCATTTACTGCATACCATATATCATACCTTGTACTAAATGTGGGAAACCATTGCTACACCTAAATAGATAGTTCCTAGAATTCAAAAGCAGGATAGTTAAATTCTTAGAGTATTAATACAAGATTTTATTTGTTTAAACTCCTTGTTAGTTATTTTTCTTACTGGAATAAAAGCTTCAGAACTCACAAGCTAGAAATATTTTCTAATTGACTTTATTTTAAATTTGTAAAGCATTATTACCATCTTGTCACTGTCTTTAGTGACATCTGACAAGATAATTATAATCAGTGCATCAGCAAAGTGAAAACAAAGTTTTAATAGACTGCATCCTTAATCTCAATCAAACATTACTTTTATTGACATGGTTTTCCAAAAAAAAGGAGATTCAGGGAAGCTGTAAATTAAAACTGTAGCAAAACTGGTAATTGAACAATAAAATGAAAAGGAATTTGAAGCTCTAGCAGCATATTTAAATTGTTTGAGAAAATGAAGTGTATAATGTATTACTTCATATTCTTTCCAATATCTTGTATTAGTCATTGAAAAAAATGAAAATGGTATGAACACTTCTTGAGAGCTTACAATATGTTAGGTATTTTGTTCAGTATTTTGTTTGTAACACTAAAAGCATAATAAAACACTGAGTGTGGGTGATATTTTATACCAACTTTAGAGAGGATATATTATTAGCCATAGAAGAAGGCTTGAAAAAATTTACTAAAATTAGTAGACTGCAAATTAAAAGTTTTAACTTAGGCAATATAATCTCAAAGCTAAATATTAGTCATTATTAGAACTTCCTCCTTCATTCTTAGCTAATAGTTATCTTAACTCGTTTTTTTTGCAAAGTCAAAAAATCTTGTTTAGCTAAAATCCTATTCTTGTTTTTTATGATAAAAAGTGAAATCAGAAGATGACAAAAACATATTGGCAAAATATAGTGGAAATCTCACTTCAATAACTTTCTTCTTTATCAGGTATCAAGTTAATCCTGACATGGTGTCTGATCTTCTAGCGAGTCAGGCAAAGAGGATTTTCCTTTCAAATCTAATGCCATTGACCTGCTTTACTGCTTTGCTTTTTTTCTCCCTAGCAACTAAGTAATCATGCGGACAGAAAGTTCTCCTAAAGATTAGCATTACATTCACAAGCTTGACCTTAGTCCCAAAACAGGAGGTGGCCTTTATAAGAAAAGAAAAAGGAAAAAAAGTTAAGTGCCTCTAAGTTTGGAAGCTTCCCCACCAAATTATATGAAGGAATTATATCAGTGAAAATGAAAAGAAAATACAGAACATAAGGAAAGATCAATATAGAAATTTGCATTTTGGTGCTTAGAGTCAGAGTGGGTCCAATGAAATTTTAGAACCTTGATATAATTTACAAGTGTATAGGGTATTATCTAGCTAAAAATTATTTAGGTGTCTGTAAAAATGTTATATTAGTTTAACAACTCAATTATAGAAATGTATAGGAATATATATCCTTTGGAAAAAAATCTAATTCATTTTTAAAAATAAAAGTTTCCACATGAAATATTGAAGGAGTCTGTTTCAGCAATATTATGTCACACTATCTTTTTTTTTAGAAAAATGTGGACTAGATATTTGATGACCTATATAAAATGCTATTTAAAGCCAAACTGCCTCTGGAAATAATAGAATATCCTGTATCAGACCCACTCGAGGAGAGAATAAAATCTCAATAAAACGTAAAGCCAACTATCCAGACAACAACAATTAGCCATTTGAATATGCCAGTGAATGATAATACAGCCAGAAATGAAGATACCAAACTCATGAGGAAAAAGGAAGCGCACGAAGGTATGCACCCTCACAGATCTCTGGTAAGGCTCATCAAGGCATTTTTCAATTCAGGGTTCTGGGGAATGGGGCCATTGGGGGTGTCGGGAAGATGCAGATTAGGATTCCTGGCTGCTGGCAGATGGGGTTGAGAAGTCTCTGTGTTAAAGCAGCTGGACCTTGAGTAGCCAGCATTTCTGTAGGAAGAAATCTTTGGCTGCCAGCTTAAGATTTTACAGCAGTTTGTATGCCACAGTGATGATCAATTGGTACCTTTTCCATGACCAGAGAAATAAATAAGGAACGACCAGGTGCTCAAGTTCTGAGCAGGAATTCTTGCAATCTAGAAATGAAAGGCTAATGATCAAAGCAGGGAGTCTAAAATAACTGACAATACTAGGAGCACCCTAATGTTTTAGTTGAGACTCCTTCAAGGCTGTGCAGCAGAAGTGTGAGAAAACCAGAATTCTAAAGTCATTTTGATTATATTAAGACAATCTGCTGGTATGGTTGCATAATAATATTAAATTATTTAACATCTCAGAGTTCATTACATAAAAATTTCAATATATATATATATATATATATATATATATATATATATTTGTCACCATATATAGAAAAAGAACTAACTGATCAAAATTCAAGCAATAAATATGAAAAAGAAAAATAGAACAAGAGGAGAACCAGATATTAGAGTTATCAGACAGGTTGAAAAGAACTATTTCATGCATTTAAAAACACAAGCACCCATTAGTTGGCATAGAAGACAATGCTGAGGCAACTGACCCAACAATTGCAATTAACAGTGTGTGCGTATGCCAAGTCGGGCAATGGAATATGCTGGACCATGTATCAGCATGCACACACAAGAATCAGGTCTGGGATCACAACAGATGAAGTTTCTTTGAGAATTGCCCCAACTGAACCTCTGGACTCAGATCCCAACCACTGAGGAAATTGCAGGTTCTGTGGTCTGCCTGCAACGCAGCTGGGCCTTAGCAGTGGCTTAGATAGAGCAGTGGACAGCATATCTGGATGTAAATGGAGGATCTGGCAGTACACTGGAGCCTGCAGAGGATACTTGCTACCATGACAGAGGACAGAGGACAGAACAAATTGATCACTCTAAGGTGGACTATGCCAGCTGGTAGATTCTGGAGAGATTTCGTTGTGGTTAGAGTGACAAACTTGGCAGCAATAAAGATTTGTTGAACTATCAAAACCACTTGATCAGGACCCTCAGAGCATATACCCCACATAGGGGACTCTGGAATGGTTGGAAGGCTGGGTGTGGCTTCTCCCTTTTTCTCTCCCTTTCCCCCAGATACAGGAAGGAAAAAAGAAGCTGTCAAAAAAATGGTTTCATCCACTTTCCTTTAGCCCTTGACCTTTAGCACCCTAATCAAATATGTAAAAAGTATCAACAATAAATTTATACAATTAAAAAGATAAATAAAAATAAAAACACAAAGAAAATGAAAAAGTGATAAAAGTTGAATCTGCTAAAGTGAATCAAACTATATTCTCCAAATGAAATAAATATAAAATATTTAGAATTCACTTAATAAGCTCGAAATCATACATAGATTAAAGAGCTAAAATTAGCAAAGTTCAAGGGAGAGAAAACGAATTTCCAGAGTGAAGTGCAAATACAAATTGAAAGCGGAAAACATTGAAAGGGAAAAGTGACATGAAATGAGTAAGTGTTCTGGCACATGTTGGAAGTGGTGTCACAAAATGAAAACAAAGGACAATGCATCAATCCTGTGGAATTATTAATTTACAACAGAAGACCAGATTTATGCCCAATACTTTCAAACATAACATGTTTAAAGTAGTGTAAATTAAAAAAAAAACATTTTAAATATCACACAGGAAAACTGATAAAATCAGAGGAAAAAAATATTAATGATGGCCAGCCAGAGTTTTAAGGGCCATTTTCACAAGACGAAACAAAAAATTCAGAACAGAACATGTATTTTAATAAAAATTTTAGATGTTAAATGACAAATTTAAACTATGTCGAAAACTGAACTATACACAATTTTATCTACTAGAAAAATAGTTTTACCAAAAATAATTTAAGAATTTAAAAATGAGAGATAAATTGACAAACACAGCAAGAATACCTTTTAGTAAACAAACTATAAAGCAATATTCAACGAACTTTCTTTGGTTGATGCGAATTATTCCCAGCTGTAATACAACAACAGAATAGGTGTTCAGGCAGCTCTATATGCATCTTTTCTTTTAAAATTATTAATAACTTCATGTGGGATAGAGAAGAAATGCAAAATTAAACTACTTGCCAAAAATAGCACAAAAGATAGTAATCAGAGCTACAACATTACAACATCACAGCACTGATCGTGGATGTGGTTAAAGTCTTTTTTGCAATAATGAACTATGAAAAATCACAAATGTAAGAAGTACCATCATCAATAATGTTAAGAGTATATTTTTATAATAAAAATTGAATTTGAATTATTTTCACACTGAATATAGCCTAAGTAGGTTCTCGGTCTTCTTTGTCATCATTCCATATTCACCACACCAAAGTCAAATGTCATGGTTTGGTATTTGCTGTGATGTGAGCCTTAAAAGAGCAGTTGAAGCAGTGACAGTTAATTCTCTTTCTGACGTTATGTGGCAGTGGTAGCCAATGATACTCAGAACTAGCTTAAGTTGTCCAGGAGAGCAGCAGTCTCCTAATCAGAAGCCATGGCTATCCAAGCAGAACCCAGAGAATCCTTTCCTGAGACGACACCTGGAGAACCCTTAGAAAACCTAAAGAATTTCTTTGAGGAACTCCTCTAAGCACTCTTTCATTTCTTCATTTAACAAGAATTTATTCGAAGCGTGACATATGGCAGCTGTTGTATGATCTATACTTACTGCAATAAAGAAAGGTAGAAGGTAGTAATCACAAATGAAATAATCAGGACCTCTGTTTTGACCGACTGCCACATTTAGAATTTATATTCTAGCTTTTACAGAGAGAGAATGATAGAGACAGAGACAGAGACAGAGAGAGAGAGCGCACACGCAAGAGGCCTTCCATCAGTTCACTCCCTAAAGGAGTACAAAACCAGGAAGTACAAATTCATCTGGATCTCCCTATGTCTGTTAGGGGCTAGGGGCCTAAACGTTTGTGCCATCTTCCACTGCAAATTAACAGTGGTCTGAACCATAAATGGAACAGCCTAGACATGAGACATCTATCCTGCCTTTTAACATTCTGTAGCATTTTGACAATTATGGTATTAAAAAAATCCTTCAATTTGACAAATATTCTATTAACTTATTTCAATAATTAAAATGTAAACTTTATCTTTTTATTTTCCTATTAAGTTACTTATGTATATCTTCAGTATTTTAAGTTTGTTGTTTCTCCCTGTAATTACTTCATTTTTAAAATTGATCAAAGCGGTTCAAACAAAGAAGAAAATTCACAAGCATAAGTGAAAGGTTAAAATTCATTACATTTATAAAGATTTAATATTGATAGATAATACATGTACCTTTACTAAAAGAGGTTTGCTTAGCCAAAACCAAAAGTATCAATCCCTCTACAATTTTTCTACTATTATATATAAAATACAGATAAAACTTCCTGCTTATTAAGAGATTTTTTTCTTCTTTAAAGAAAAATTAAATATTGAATGAGACATTTGATATATATTCCAGAATTCTTCTTCAACGGACATCACAGTTTCTAAATGATACAGCAACACTTTCCCCTTCAAATACTTATAATCAGCTTTCAATTTTCTCTCCTTTGTCTTTTGAAAAATATTGTGATAATTCTTAAACATATACATCTTATTTATGCACATTTATAATTTAACAATGGGTGTTTACCTCTCAAAATTATGTTATCCCAACATGGCATGTGATTTTTACTGAGGAGAGTATAAGTTCTGAATGTTACTCTGCCTAAGGAAGTAAAAATGTATCAAGCAGTGTTAAGAAGACCTATTAACACAGACAGTGTTTTAAATTAAGACTATAAATTGGAAGGTAGATTTTCAACTGGGGTTGTTTAAGCTCTCTCCTTCAACATCCTACTACTGTAAAGATTTGAAGCTTCACTAATGTAGACATTTTCTCCAAGATATACTGGGAATTTTAGTCATCTCAGAAGAGGAATTTAAAATGTTTCCAGGTTGACGTGATGGTATAGCAGGCTAATTCTTCACCTGTGATGCCAGGATCTAATGTAGGTGCTGGTTCATGCTCTGGATGTTCCACTTTCAAATCAGTTCACTGATAATGGCCTGGGAAAACAGAAGAGGATGGTGCAAATCCTTGGACACCTGCACCCACATGGGAGACCCAGAAGAAGCTCCTGGCTCCTCTTTGCAGATCAGCTCAAATTTGGCTGGTGCAGCCATTTGGGCAATGAGCAGGTGGGATACCTGTCTGTCTCTCCTCTCTCTGTAAAAATCTACCTTTCAAATAAAAATAAATAAACCCTTACAAAGCAAAATTAATATGTTTTCTTCTTCATAAGTCAGCATTAAAAGCACGCCAGGATGCTAGTATACAGGGTCAGATTTTGTGAAGGGAGTTACCAGTTGGAAAACTCATCTTGTTTAGATCTTCAAACAGAATGCTTTCAAAAAATAACAGTGAATATGAAGAAGAAACCGGTTGTGCAAAGTATCTGTGTTTACAGAAAAAGAGAGAGAGAGAAAGAGGGAGAATGGAAGGAAGGAAGGGAGGGAAGAAGGAATGTAGGAAGAAAGAAAGGAAAGAAGATGCATCAGGCATGGTAAGTTAAGTTACTGGTTGAAACACATGCATCTCATATTGGAATGATGGTTCAAGTGCAGGCACCTCAGCTTCCAACTCAACTTGCTGCTAATGCATCCGGAGAGAAAGAAAATGGTGGCCCAAGTATTTGATTCCCCTGGCACTCATATGAGAAGACTGGATGGAATTTCAGGCTCCGTGCTTCAGCCTGGCTCTATCAAACTGCTGCTGTCATTTGTGGGGAATATATAAGTAGATGGAAGATACCCTCTATATCTCTCTTCCTTTCACTCTTGCTCTGTTGCTATCTTCCAAGTCGTGAAAACAAAGAAACATGAAAAGAAGAAACAATAAGAGCTAAAGGTAATGTACAAATTCTGAAGGGTAACTAGGTAATAATGCATTCATGATTACTAACAAGGTACCCAAGGACACAAGAGAGTCTGAATGAAAGCAGTATTGCATTATTCACGGAGATAGACCCAGTATTACAAAAGCCTTCCAGAACCACTGATGGAAGAGTATCCACTAGCTGCTTAGTGAGGAATTATTTTAGATTACTACAGTATATCATGAATTTACTTTGTAGGTCCTCTGATAAAAGCTAAGGCCTTTGCATTTAGTAATAACGATCCTTATATGGCCATTTAAGTAAATTCTCTTTCAGGCACTGTTACTCTGCTAACAGCAATACTGATCAGCATTAAGCATAGACACTAGCAGGGACTGTATCTGAGTGCATACTGGTAAGAAAGAGCCTAAGAAAATGCATCATAGAGTAATCATTTCTAAATTTTTAGCTTAGACCTATCAACACTTACTCCAACATGAGTTTTCTCTTAATAACCATTTTAACATTTAAATATTCATGAGCCAAAATAATTACACATAGACATGTCTCATTCTATCAAATTATTTTTCTCTGTCCTCATTTGGCAGGAGCATTCTGTATCATTATAAATTAATCAATAGTTTAAGTGATTTTTCATGTATCCCTCAGAAAATAAATGAGCAAGCCCTCATATTCTCTAAATACTGATTATAGTAGGATACCATCAGAGTTGTCTCTGAATCCAAGTCAAACGCTGCCATTATTTACAATTTCATCTTGCAAGAGATATTTTTAGATAATAAAGGAACACATATGATAGTTTCATAATACTATACAATCAATCTTCAGTAAATTTTTATACAATAGTTTCCTACACTGTTTTGGGAATCTACATTCTCATTCTTTCTCTCCCCCATATATATGTGTGCTTCTTTACAAAGTAGTTTTCATTGTAAATACCCCAAAACAAGTTTTCTATAACACTTGAATTCAGTTTTATTTAGAACCAAGGCATAGAGCCCATATAACAGGACTAAGTCAGCAAGTAGTGGTTTAATCATGGAAAAGACCTGCAATGACTGGGAACAATGACATTATAATGAATCTTATCCATTAAAGGAACTAATTTCCCATCACAATTCTAGAGTTCATAGGAACTTAGGAAGGTTATTTTTCAAATTACTTTTCAAATAACTGGTCATACTCAGGTCAAAATTTGTAAACCTTGTATTTTTCATTAAGCTTTTCTCTTCTGAATTCTATTAGAAGACTATCATGTCTTTGTTCAATATTTTCCTCAACTCTATTATTATGAAGCTATGATAATTAAACATTCTACAGTATACAAAAGAGACCTGCTGCATATGCAGAAAGAATGGGATATGCAGATTTACACAGTTGTATTTGTAGCTTGCATTTTTATTATTTATTTAATTGATTAGTAGAAACTGTTTTATAGCATTTCCAAATGCCTTAGATTTATTAGGATATGTAACTGTGCTTTGTTGCTTTGTCTGCAATCAAATGCTAAGGCGTTATAATGTATAAAACAAAATACAAACCCTAATATAATATGACTTATTTCTCTTAATTCTGACCTCAGAAATTTGTAAAAGAAGATGGTTGACCATTAAATGTGGAATAACATAGGTGTAATGCTTCGATTAGCACAAGAAAACTGCAAAAATCTGTACACTAAAAATTGGCATGTAAGCACTGACACCAGTAAACATATAACTCTATACCCACTGCTTAATCTCACTAACGTTTATAAAATACAAAAGTTTGAGTCTCTTCATCTGGACATCCATGTGCACCACCATCTGGTAACTGCTTTGTTATTTGTGCAAACTGTTGTATTTTCTGCAAAGTTGAGTAAATATTTAAAATATCATTGTATCACTTATAATTAATTATGATGGTAAAATAATGAATAAGTAGCCTTCAGGGTTGTTGGACAGATATATTCTAAATTTTTTGAATAATGCAAATTTTACAGTAACCCTAAGGTACCATAATCTGTGCAACTGCTGGCAACTTACATAAAAATATAAAATTCTAATAATAAATATTTAGGCTTATTATATTTAAACTGCAGGAATATCTACAAATTTGTTCTTGACCTATGACACTACAATATAATAAAGTTTTAAGAATTCCTCTATCCTAGGTGAAAGATAAATAAAAATTCTGAAGATATGCTACGATATGCAATATGCAATATGCATCTCCCACTAAAACTGTTAAATATATCTTGACTCTAGGATGCTAGACTTTCTACCATTGTCAGTATGTACAATCGAGACCTTCCAAGTTCAATGAAATCTTGACCACACCTTCAAGTGGGTGGCACAAGAATTGCCAGCCATTTCCTAACTAGTTGAGAGATCACCAAGGGGGAACCTTTTACCTGTAACTTCTCAACCAACAAGAAGGGGTCAGGGAATGCTTAATATCCCAGGACCCTTCCCGAAACCTTTGATGTCTTGCCCTCTCACCTTTAGAGAAGTACCCCACCTCCAGGCTCTCTCTCTCAAGAGATGTTTTCTCCTTCCCTCTTCTTTCCATGTTCACCTGGCCTTGTCTACAACTAGGAGCCTTTTCATTTCCATATTAAGCTGAGGAGAGAACCCACTGAGCTGTTCTAGCAACAGCAATGCTTTGATACATTTACACAGGAGAATGTCAAACTTGTGATTGTTGCTGAAGGACTACACTATCATAGTAACATGGGGGAAAACACTGGTGGTGGAGAGAAATAGCGCGGCCACAAGTGTGAGGGTGGAGACGGTACTGTGGTAAAGACTGAGAAGTGCCCTAAAGACTGTCAGCAAAGACAGGGGATTGCAGTGATAATGGATGTCTATCCTTGTAACCATAACAAATTTATCTCCCCTTCTCTTTCACATTTTAAGTAAGAACAGCAAAGGACTAGTCTTAACCTCTTGCCCTGTGACTATTCTGACGATCTATACTATCTGCCAAGAATTCCAGGGCCTACTGTCTTCCCTTAGCACCTTCCCCTCACTTGCCTGTCAACCCTATCCCCACAGTGACTGCTCCTTGTCCTTTAAAGTAGTTCTACAGGCTTCTAATTGGGCAACAGCATTTTTGGGATCACCAAGTCCACCTTTCTCTCCTCTTCGTGTATTGACTGCCCAGTGTGGAGCAGTCTCATCTTGACATGGGTACAACAACATTCTCACTCTGCCTTTTCACTACGATCATGTGTATCCTCAGTGCTTACAGTCAGTGGCTATAACTGGGGATGTTGAATTCACTGCTTTTCTTCTGACATGTGCTGTTTTTTTCTTGTCTTCCTACCAAGTAAATGTGCTGTTCGTGAATCAGAATTTTTCAGCTGTGATGGATTCCCAATCGGAATATAAGACCAATGTTTCTCATTGAGAATTTTACATTCCTGAATTATATTAGAAATTGAATTTCTTGGACCCAGTGCAATGGCTCAATTGGCTTCTCCTCCTCCATCAAGCACCAGATCTCATAAAGGTGCCAGTTCCTTTCCCTGATGCTCCAATCCCCATCTATTTCCCAGCTTGTGGCCTTGGAAAGCATTAGAAGATGACCCAAAGCCTTAGGATCCTGTACCCAGGTGGGAGACCTAGAAGAAGTTCCTGACTCCTGGCTTCAGATAAGTTCAGCTCTTTCTGGCCACTGCAGCCATTTGGAGGTTGAACCAGTGGACGGAAGATCTTTCTCTCTGTCACTCCTCTCTGTGTATCTGCCTTTCCAATAAAAGGGATAGATAAATAGATGATAGATAGATACATTTAAAAATAAAAGAAAGTGGATTGTTTTTAAATCAGCATGCAAGATAGATCTAGTGAGATTGGTAAGATGCTTACCAACTCACAAACTGAAGAATGATATATCTGTGTCATATCATCAGGGCCAATAAATTTAACAACAAAGATTGCACTGTTGGAAAGCTACATAAAGGCCTGGTTTTTGTTATGCCTGTATATTGAAAGGATTTGTTTCTTTTCAAACAGCTTCACTAGGGATAAAAGCAGATGTGCTTTCCATTTCCTAAAAAAAATTTTAGCCACTTTATGTAATTAATTCACTTCAGTTTCTAAGAAATCTTCAACTTATTCATGCCTTAAAGTAGCTATGAGTTATAGCACAGCAGTGTGGCTAGATTGGAAATTATTTTAACTTGTGAAAAATTATAAAGAAATCAATTCTAAGAGCTACAGGGTTTTCCTGCTTCTAATGTTTCAAACAGTAATCTATATGTGTGCTCCTAGCTTTATTGATGCATCAATTGCAGAAGATAAAATGCACTATTTTTAAATATATAATTCAAATGCTTCTCTTCACCCCTCACTTTTTCTTACACACACGCATACACAAAGTTACTAACCACTGCATTGATCTAGAACAGTGATCTTAGTACTGATTCTTGAAATGTTTTGTAAAGCACATTTGAGGTTGATCCTTAAATGATTGCCTTGCCAAGTGTCACTATGTGTTACTTTATCTGAAACTTCTCATGGAATGAATCATTTATAATGTTGAATTTTTTGATTGGCTTCTTACTATTATCTTTTCTTTTTTTAAGATTTATTTTTTTTTATTGGAAAGGCAGATATACAGAGAGGAGGAGGAGAGATGGTTCACTCCTCAAGTGGCCACAATGGCTGGAGCTGAGCCAATCCAAAGCCAGGAGCCAGGAGCTTCTTCTGGGTCTCTTAAGTGGGTGCAGGGTCCCAAGGCTTTGACCCATCATTGACTGCTTTCCCAGGCCACAGGCAGGGAGCTGCATGGGAAGCAGGGCCACTGGGATTAGAACCGGCGCCCATATGGGATCCTGGTGCATACAAGTTGAGGACTTTAACTGTGATGCTATCGCACTGTGCCCAAAAAAACCTGTATTCTTAAGAGGTGATTTTTACAAATGAATCTATTACTTTTAAGTACAAACGTTCGGGTACTTTAACACTTATTCTGGATGTGCAAACAGTGTTGGATGCTATATTATGTGGACATTTAATTATACAATACATTGAAAGTCAAGTTTCCAAATTGGCTGCACTATTTTGGAACGCCCAACAACAATATATGAGTTATGGATGCTCCATATCTGTGCCAGTACTTTATAATTTTGATCATTTTTACTTTGTCAGCATGGATGTGAAACAGCATCTCATTTTTACAAAAACATCAATTTCCCAATAACTAATAGAAATTAGATTTTTAATTTTTACTTTCAATTTATACTCACGTACATTCTCTGTAAGTATTGTCAGTTCAATCCTTTGTGTACATCAATTATTGCTAGTTTTCACTTTTCCTGTAATTAAATTCAGAGTGCCTTTTCCTCATATATTATTTGTATATTCTTTAATTTTTGGCTTAAACTTTCATGTTTGTTTAACTGAAGGAAATCTTCCTAATATTTTGTGTTTCTAAATTTACTTATCTTCATTTTAATTCTAACTGTTTAGAGAGAGAAAGAGAAAGATCTTCCATGTGCCAGTACACTCCCCAATTGTCCCAAACAGCCCTTGTATGCCATGACAAAACCAGGAACCTGGATGGCAGACACTAAACTCGAGCCATCACCTTCTGCCTTGCAGGTTGCACGTTAACAGGAAGCCTGGTTGGAAGCAAAAGGATCAAGAGCTAAACTGGGCACTCGCATCCGAGATGAGTGAGTCTCTGAGGGCACCTGAATCATCAAGGCAAGCACCTGTACCTTAATGTTTGTTTTGAGAAATTGAACTAACAAATGTTTTTCTTCTTTAGTTCTATACACTAATAAAGCTCTAAGTCAAGAAATCATAGTTAGCAACACTGCATTTGTTATGTTATATAATATTTGCATATTATGTTATAGATTTATATAATAATTCATTTCAGTTATTTTTATATGATGTAATGTATGGTAGGGCTTATTTTTATTGACAAGACTATCCATAGGTGCTTGCTCATCTTGAAAGACCATTGGTAAACCAATTTAATTTCATATGACAATATAAAAAAAACCAATGTTTTATATGAGGATCGTGCTGATACTTGTGCTAATATATCACTGTTGATATTTTTTTTTAAAGATTTTATTATTATTATTGGAAAGCCAGATATACAGAGAGGAGGAGAGACAGAGAGGAAGATCCTCCATCCGATGTTTCACTCCCCAAGTGAGCCGCAACGGGCCGGTGCACGCCGATCCAAAGCCGGGAACCAGGAACCTCTTCCAGGTCTCCCACGCGGGTGCAGGGTCCCAAAGCCTTGGGCCGTCCTCAACTGCTTTCCCAGGCCACAAGCAGGGAGCTGGATGGGAAGTGGAGCTGCCGGGATCAGAACCGGCGCCCATATGGGCTCCCGGCACGTTCAAGGCGAGGACTTTAGCCGCTAGGCCACGCGGCTGGGCCCCTATCACTGTTGATATTAAAGCAGCTTCATATAAAGCCTGAATGAGATACTTAGGATTAGACAACTTTGTTCCTCTTTTTAAAAATTGTTTTGGGGAGATCGGGGCACAGGCTGAGCACCTAAAGTCCTTGCCTTGCACGCACCAGGATCCCATATGGGTTCTGGTTCTAATCCTGGCAGCCCTGCTTCCAATCAAGCTTCCTGCTTGTGGCCTCGGGAAGCAGTTGAGGATGGCCCAGTGCCTTGGGACCTTGCACATGCATGGGAGACCCAGAAGTGCCTGGCTCCTAGCTTTGGACCAGCTCAGCTCCGCTGTTGCGATCACTTGGGGAGTGAATCAACGAATGGAAGATCTTCCTCTCTGCCTCTTCTCCTCTTTGTATATCTGATTTTGCAATAAAAACAAATAAATCTTTTAAAAAATGTTTTGGGTAGTTGTGACTGTTTCATTTCTATGTAAATGTGTGCATAAAAATTCTGCTTATATTTTGACTGGATCCAACTGACTGCAGATCAATTCAGGGGTCAATGACTTATTTTAGATACTTCAAAAATAGTGATTAACACATGCTAGTTTTATTTCATTTAAATACATTAAGATAATTTTATAAGACAAATTCAATTTTTAAAGGTCAAAAAATTAAAATGGTTACTTCCCTGAAGATATGCAAATGGCAAAATAGTCTATCAAAAGTTGTCCATTCACATTAAGTAATCACCATTAGGAAATGTAAATATGTGAAAGTTCCTCTAGTTATGATTTTTAGGTATGTGTACTGTTTTGCAGAAAAGGTTATAGGATGTAAGATGCTGTTGTGGTCCACTTTGAAAAAGATGGCCATTTACACAGCATTTCTCTTTAAAACATGCCACTTCTAAATGAGGTTATAAGAGTTGATTGCCAACTTCATTAGTTAGCAACTATTTGAGCATATATTAGCCAATTTATTAAATAATTATTGAATGATTAGCATATGACAGGTTCTTATATTTATTAGCAATAATGAGTAGATGAAGATATTTATCATTAATTGATCATTTCATCTAACAGCACTAAATCTACATGAAATTTTCACATCTAAATATTCTGAGGATTTTTGAGCTACTGGGAACTAAAACAATAAACTATACAAAGCAGGAACACTGAATGCACCAAACATGTGCTGTTAGCTGTCCTGGGCTTGTATCGACTGCAGACGCAGGCACCCCATTGGGTGCTCTGCTGATCCAGCAGCCTGATAATGTTTTAGGAAAACAATAGAAGATGGCCCAATCCTTGGGACCCTGCATCCACATGGGAGACCTGGAAGAAGCTCTAGCATCCTAGCTTCAGATCGGAGCAGCTCCAGTCTTGCAGTTAGTTTAGGCAGTGAATCAACACACAGAAGATCTCTTCTTCTTTGTCTAAATCCACGCCTCAAATGAACACAAATGCATATATATGTGCATTTATATATATACATACACACATTTCACATTTCAAACCTCTCCTTAGTATAGCATGTGTTAACTCACATTTAAAAACAATGAGGCGGCCCAGTGTGGTAGCTTAGTGATTAAAGTCCTCACCTTGAATGTGCCAGGATCTCATACCGGCCCTGGTGCTAATCCCGGAGGCCCGGCTTCCCATCTGTGCCCTCAAGGGCAAATGGATCACTAAGTCACAAGATGGCGGCTAATGGAAGAGCCCCGGACGGAGAGCAAGGTCACTAGGTTGCACGTTGTGACAAGATGGTGACCAATGGAAGAGCCCTGGGCGTGAAACAGGATGGGGACCAAGTTGCTGTAATGAAAGACTGATTGGACAGGGGTCATTTCCGTGCCCCAGAACAAGGCAGGCTCACCTGCCCCTATAGGAGGTGGCTTCCATAGGCATGCTGATGAGGATTGACTCCTAGTTCTTCTCCTCTCCTGGAATTCCTGAAATTCCTGGCCTGAGGCTGTTCGTTGTTCCATATAAGGGTGTGCTTTTCCCAAATAAACCTGAACTGCTCGGATGGAAGCCCTGCCACATCTCTTTGTCTCTCATGCTCACTCCCTCTGACACCAGGGTACTAGAGGATCCAATCTGTGGGGAGGGAGCCCCTGCACTCATCCTTCCTGTTGCCTGGCAGAGCAGTGGAGAATGGCTCAAAGCCTTGAGACCCTGCACCCAAGTGGGAGACCAGAAAGAGGCTCCAGGCTCCTGGCTTAGGATCAGCACAGCACCAGTCATTGAGGTCACTTCAGGAGTGAATCATGGAGGAAAGATCGTCCTCTCTGCGTCTCTTCCTCTCTATATTTCTGACTTTGCAATAAAAATAAATAATCTTCAAAAAAAATCAAACCAAAAAAAAAAAGAGAACAAAAGTAAGGATTTGATATCATATCAAGTGACCCCACTTTTTGAAAGAATGAGTTTCTTACGAGTTAGATCACTTTTCACAAAGGAAAAAATGGATATTGTTTTTATAATAGGAATAAATGAAATGCGACAGGAATGTGTCAGATAAACGCAGAATGTCCAAATGTACATACTGCATTTATCTGATTTATACAGAAAAAAACATATAAAATATACAATATATTAATCTGAAAATTGTTGAGAGGTCCTACCCAATTTGAATGATTAATTTGCTATCACTCAAATATTTGGAATTGTGATTAAAGGGCTACAGTGAGTTTATATCTTAATCCTATAAGTAAAACATAAAAATATTAAAAATAAAATAAAATAAACTGTGAGAGAGCAAAAATATGAATCTTTTTGGAGGGAAGTGTATCAAAGGGCCTCTAAAATCATTTTTGGTTTTTTTTGTTTTTTGTTTTTGTTTTTTTTTTTTTTTTAAAGAAAATATAGCATTGAAAATTGGTAAGTTTTTGAGCAATAATTTTCAAAAGGAAAAAGCAAAATTTAAAAATTCCTACTTTTTTCAGTATTCCAGATCTTAACAAGTTCACAAATAACATAAAAATGTGTGTTTAGTTCCTTATTTTCCTGCACATACTGCAAATTCATCAATAATTGGAAGTCTCCAACTATTTTAAAAAAAAACAAGTAGGCTGTAGCTTTCACTAAGTGTAAATGCCTTGAAATAATCCACATAAACCACATATGCACAGAAGCACGCTACATAAGTAATTAACCATTTCTGTATTTACAAATGGATAATTTTTATGAAGAATGAATTCCCGCCACACAATCAATCTTCCATTAGTAATAGAGAATACTAGGTTCTTAAAGACAATTCTCCCCAGGAAAACAGGAAGCTATCAGCTTCAATGTGACAAAATGTCACTAACTATTTTTTTAGTTTTGTATTACCACCACGTCACTGTTTTGATAAGACTCATACACCTGTGTTTCATAAGGCAATTTGATCTGTATAGTTATCAATTATTCTCATATCATCCATAATGGAATCATCTAAAAGAAGTATTTAATGTTTCAAAAGGCTTTTACGTTTATAAAATATGTTCTGGACCCAGTACACTCAATAGAAATCAGATGTAAACATTAGAAAAATTAGAACAGATAAATCTATAAAGTTCCCTTTAGATGTGTTATGGCCCTCTTTCAGTGAGTATTCCTAACCCTTTCTTCAGGAATGCAATGAAATGTTACTATTTATGAAACACAAGATAATGTGCCATAGCAAATGAATACCAGGCAGATGTCTCCCTTTTTATAAAGCCTTCACTGGGAAAAGATGATCTACAGAAACATCAAGCCTTGAAGTGCAACGATATAAAAAATTACATGAATAGTAGTATCAACTATTTTAGAAAATATTCTTTATCAGCCGAATGATATGTTCTTTTGGAATCCTGTGAAGTAGATACTTTTTATTATCCCATTGTCAAGAAAGGAGAAACTGTGGTCTGGAAAGTTTAGTAAATTAATCAGCACACACATAATCTGACAATAGAAATCAAACCATTGTCTATCTTATTCCAACACCACATCGCTTTTCTTCAGCTGACTGAGCTGATTTGAGATTTGACTTGGGCAACAGGTGTAAGCAGATAATATAACTGATTGAGCAGTAAGAAAAGATGCCAATAGGAGATAAGGAGTACTAACAAAGAAAGATTACATAAAGCTAGGTGAGTAACAACTAATTAAAAAACTTTATTAAACCATGATAATGGGCCCGGCGCCGTAGCCTAGCAGCTAAAGTCCTCGTCTTGAACACCCCGGGATCCCACATGGGCGCTGGTTCTAATCCCAGCAGCTCCACTTCCCATCCAGCTCCCTGCTTGTGGCCTGGGAAAGCAGTCAAGGACAGCCCAATGCTTTGGGACCCTGCACCCGTGTGGGAGACCTGGAAGAAGTTCCTGGTTCCTGGCTTTGGATCGGCGCAGCACTGGCCGTTGCGGTCACTTGGAGAGTGAATCATCGAATGGAAGATCTTCCTCACTGTCTCTCCTCCTCTCTGTATATCTGACTTTCTAATAAAAATAAATAAATCTTTAAAAAACATGATAATGAAGCAAATATTAATGTTTATCTCTTCATTATTATTAAGAATAATTATCCTTATGGAGAGTCATGATTTTGAATTAAGGAATGTTGCTTTGCAGGTTTGGAAATAACTGAGTTTTATGAACAAATATGGACAGAGATAAACCTTTTTTAAATAATACATGGTTACTTACACTTTTCATATTTCATCTGATGCCTTTGCCTAGTCTTGTATTGTCAAATATATTTTACCAGCTTGATAGTGCTTGAAGTGCTTGCAGAATAATATGTTTTGTCTATCAGTTTTGAAATATGACTGTCTGCTTCTTCAGCATTGTATCACAAAATGCATAAGGATTTTGAATTTATATTTGTGCAAAATATTCAAATTTGAAAATTACATTTGGAAGCTCATACAAACCCCTTTGAATACTCATCATTATCGATGGCATATCAAATACTGCCGGGGCAAACTACATTCAGTGATGATTTCTCACCCTGGCATTACACAAATACTTGTGGCACTATTCCATTCTGCCATATGGAGAAATAGATGTTTCAGCTGCAGCAATTTCGACATTATATTTTCCTAAATCATTAGGCTATCAGGATATTTTATTTTATAGATAAATTTAATGTTATCTACATTTAGCCAAACATTTTCCAAAAGGAAAATAGGCCAAAGTTACATTTGCAATATCTGTGTATGTGAATAACTTGTGGGGCACTATGCACGAGACTGGGGCTATAAAGGTGGAATTCTGTCATAGTAAATTGGCGGCAGGAATTATCTGTGTCACATCTGACACACCCAAGTGTTTCTTATCACAGTGGACTTTTTTTGTGAGAAACAAATAGTAGTAGGCATCTTTTAAAGTTCTCTAATGTGCTTTAAATACAGAAACTACAATGAATTTCTTCTGTGAACCATGCCTTCCTTATTTGTTGAAATAAATTCCTTCTTAATAAGTCCCATACATAAATATCAATATCCTACAATCATTTTCCATGTAAATCATCTGCATTGGACAATTTGTCATTTAAACACAGTCTCATCTATTCTTCGATGTTACACACAATTATTCAGGAGCCATGGAATGAAAACATCATTTCATCAATAAATTATAAAATAAAAACTTGTTTTAACTCCTGCTGATAGAGCTGTCCACATGATTGACATGTTAATGCTTGCTTAAGGATCATATAATTAGACTTACAGAGCTTTAATCATGTAATTTCTTCTCAGTTCTAAGTAATTATGCACAAACAGGTTTTTGGTAACACCACTTTCTTCCTGGAGACTGAATGAATCACTTTAGTTTTGTTCTTATTTGTCCATTTGTAATTGCTCAGAATAAGTTATCTTACCAATTCTAGCCAGTTTTTCTTGCTTTGTTTATTTTTTTGTTCTAAATTCTTGATGGCAAATAATAAGCTGATGAAAAATTGCTTCTTCTTTTGAGATGTTATGTAATGTAACAAAAATTAGAATAATTTACATTAAAACTTTATAAACAGGGCCCGGCCGCGTGGCCTAGCAGCTAAAGTCCTTGCCTTGAAAACCCCGGGATCCCATATGGGCGCCGGTTCTAATCCCAGCAGCTCCACTTCCCATCCAGCTCCCTGCTTGTGGCCTGGGAAAGCAGTCGAGGACAGCCCAAAGCTTTGGGACCCTGCACCCGCGTGGGAGACCTGGAAGAGGTTCCTGGTTCCCGGCTTTGGATCGGCGTGCACCGGCCCGTTGCGGCTCACTTGTGGAGTGAATCATTGGATGGAAGATCTTCCTCTCTGTCTCTCCTCCTCTCTGTATATCTGACTTTGTAATAAAAATAAATCTTCAAAAAAAAGCTTTATAAACAAAACTTTATATCAATCTTAACTATAGAAGGAAAGCTACATAATTCTCTTGGAGTTACACAACATGCAGTGGTGCATTAAAAAGTCAGGCCAACCACTCCAGGGAACCCACTCTAAACAGATTTTTCTTCTTTAAAAAAAAGATGATTTAGCCTACCCATCCTAGACAAGTTTTGATCATTGGACAAACTGAATATTTTCAGTTAGCTCATTTTTACATTATTTAAGAACTGACATTCCTCTGATCTGCTTACACTTTAGCCTCAATATTCAGACATACTTTCCTTTTTCTCTCTTTTCCCTAGTGTTAAAGTAGCTCAGATAAAAGCTGAGGGCAACATCAAAATACTTTAATTTTCCTTTTTTTTCCGAATTCATTTTATGAATAATCTCCTAGATGCCACAACTACTCACCACTCTAAAATAATGGTTTACAATATTTTTGTGTTTTCACTTAAGACTTTGAAAAACTTCCAAACTTTCATTATTAAAACTATTTTGCCACTTCTGTAAATGATACGTTGATTTCCATATTTATTAGAAAATAAAAACTTTCTTTTTTAGACTTTTTTTTTTTATTATTTGAAAAGCAGATTTACACAGAGCAGTAGAGACCGAAACAATGACCTTTAGCCCACTAGTTCACTTCCTAGGTCGCCAAAATGGCTGAGCTGAACCAATCTGAAGCCAGGAGCTTCTTTCAGATCTCCCAGCCAGCTGCATGGTCCCAAGACTCTGGGCCATTCTCTACTGCTTTTCCAGCAGGCCACAAGCAGGGAGCTGGATGGAAAGTGGAGAAGTTGTGACATGAACCGGTGCCCATATGGGATCCCTGCATTTGCGAGGTGAGGATTTAGCCACTTGGCCACTCTACTGGGCCCAGAAACTCAATATTCTCTTTTAATCACTTGATGATAGAGGCCATTACCTCTGAATATTAAGGTTTTCTACAGTTAGCCTTCACTGCCATTAAAATACTTCTCCTCGGTTGGCACATACTTCCTGCAGTTTTTTTCTTAATCCGTAAGTAATTCCTGATGTCATTTCAAATAACTGATTCATAAACCTACCCAGAGAATTATTTTATGAATGGATTGCTCAAAGATAAACATCTCAGAGGAACTTACTATGGAAACCAAACGCTCCAACAGCCTTTAAGTTACCCTTAGGATCAATCAAATATACCTTCATTGTTTCTCTATTCATTCATTGTTCACTTGAAAGCTATATGGTTGTTTTTGAACAAATCATGAACTTCAACTGTGGTCATAAACAACAATGCTTTGGGAAAGGTAAAATGGATCAATGGGCTAATTTCTTGCAAGAGCTGGCATCTCATATGGGTGCCAGTTTGTGTCCCAGCTTCTTCACTTCCCATCTTGCTCCCTGCTTGCAGTCTGGGAAAGCAGTGGAGGATGACCAAAAGCTCTGGGATTCTGCACCTACTTGAAAGACCTGGAAGAAGCTCCTGGTTCCTGGCTTTGAATCAGCTTTATTCTGGACTTTGTGGTCACTTGAGGAATGAACCTACTTAATGAAGTTCTTTCTCACTACCTCTCCTCTCTGTGAATCCACCTTTCCAATAAAATAAATAAATAAATCTTTTTTAAGATTCTCATAGAAATAAGACAAATCTTGGAAGCATTCAGAAAGAATGAATTATATCAATCTCTGGCTTGGCTTCCAATTGTCCTATCCCCAGCTCTGTTACAGGGGTTTTGGTTTAAATTTAGTTGCAAAACCAGTAACTTTCATGCCAGAGGCAGAGGATTTGATTTGAGAAAGGCATGGTGACTCAGGGATTTAATAAGTCACTGAGGAAAAATCAGCTCAGAACTCATCGTTGTGTCTTCCAGAACACTACAAGCAGAAGGCCATGAAATTAACTGGATACTGAGGTGAGAAAATCATAGAAGTTTCATAGTAAAATATCATACCATATCTCCAGTTGATGCTATTTTATACATATGGAGAGAAATGACAGATTCTAGCACAAGGTGAAAAATAATGGAGAATTGAGAATTGGCTGCAATTTTGAATACATTCTTGCATGCACACATAATCATACTGTCGTAAAATAAAGGTGCTAAACACATGAGTTTCTTACTATTAATGGTTCCCTAAACAAGTTTGGGAATTAGGATTCAAAATAAAAATCCTTAAAATATCTGAGCAGAGATATCAACATCAACATGAAGGAGACAGATTTTTAGTTGAAACCTATGAAGGAAACAGCATAAGGAAAAAGGGTTATATTGGACACAGTTCCTATAATGCACTTGCTTGACTTTAAAGAACACTTCTTTAACAACAACAACAACAAAACAAAACAAAACATGATTAAAGAAACAAGCTTAAATCCCTGGATCAACCACTAAAATACGCTCAAACATACAGCTAAAAATTCAAGAGTATATAAAACGGCATAACAAAAATATTTGTTTGACAAAAAATAAATGGCATTCATTTTTAGCCCTGACATAAATTATTTAAGAAAAGGTTGTATACTGTTACTGTGGTCTAATTAAAACTTAACTTTTCCATGTGATTGTTTTAAATACAATTAGTTTATCTTTTATCCTACTCACCCTTAAAGCAGTACACCTCATGACTGCTGACTATAAGATCTAATGGTTAATCCAAGAATTACAAAATGAACTCACCATCCATACTTAACCTCTCTTAAAACTAGTTAATTCACAATTCCTATGGGAAAGTTCAGGGGACACAAGTCCTCGCAAACTAAAGAATAAGAAACTTTAGGGTTTAGGCTATTTTCAAGATGAAGATATCTCTTACGAAAGGTGCAAGGCAAACATGTTTTCAAATTCTTGGAATTTCTGATCAAGGGTGGAGTGAAGTGTATGACCATTTTCCAGGTACAGCTTAAAAACATAAATTAGAAAGTACATAGAAACACACAGAAAACAACTGGAAAACCTGATAGCAAAAAAAAAATCTATCGTGAATGTAAATATATTAAGCACACCAAAGGCAGAGATTGTCCATTGACCAAACTAAAAGGGCAAGAATAGAGTATAGGCTAAAAGGGAAATAACTTTGTTTTACCATCTTGTAGGTAGACTAGTGTTAAAGAAAAAAATCAATCAGCAATATTATGCATAGGAAAAGATACATAAACATCCAACAGAATGGATTTTTAGAAAGGATTATATCTACATGCAAAGATTTCTTTTGACAGCAACATTATGACACCAAATACTCAAAATAAATGCAATACATGTGATAGGATTGAAAGATCAAAAAGCAGTAAGAGGGCCTGGCAAAGTAGCTTAGTGGCTAAAGTCCTCGCCTTGCACAGGCCAGGATCCCATATGGGTGCCGGTTCTAATCCCAGAGGGCCCAATTCCCATCCAGCTCTCTGCTTGTGGCCCGAGAAAGCAGTTGCGGTCATCCCAAAGCCTTGGGACCCTGCACCTGTGTGGAAGACCTGGAAGAGGCTCTGGGTTCCTTTTGGATAGGCTCAGCTCTGGGTGTTGCAACTGTTTGGGAGTGAATCATTGGACGGAAGATATTCCTCTCTGTCTCTCCTCCTCTATATATATCTGAATTTCCAATAAAACTAAATAATAAACAATTTAAAAGAGGAAAAGCAGTTAGAATGTTGTAAATTTGAACATTTTACACAGGCTGATTGAAATGATCTATAAAAGTAAGCTCTGTAAAACTGTGTCACATAATGCAATGTAATCAATTAAAAAAAGTAAGCTCTAAATTTTACCAGAATATACAATCCTTTCAAGTTTATCTAGAACAATTCTGAGGAAAACTTATAAGTAATACTCTGAAAATGTCTCCAATAAGTGTTCAAAGAAATAGTATCAGTAAGCCAAGATCAGGAAATACATCCAATATCTAATGAATACTGAATAAACATTGCAAATGCTTTCTTTTTAAAAATTTGTGACAGGCAAATCAGATTTATGGAGAGAAGCAGGACAGAAAGAAAATCTTCCATCCACTGGTTTAACCACCAGATGGCCACAGCAACCGGAATTGACTCAATCTGAAACCAGGAACCAGGAGCTTCTTCCAGGTTTGTAATATGGCTTTGGGTTGTCCATTACTGCTTTTTGAGGTCACAAGCACTTGGTTGGGAAGCGGAGCAGCAGGCACAGGAACTAGCACCTGTATGGGATCCCAGTGTTTACCAGGTGAGGATTTAGCCATTGAGCCATTGCACTGGCCCCAACATTCCAGATTCTTGCAGTGTAATACTACTTACTCTAAACAAAAAACAAACTATTGATACATAAACCAGTACGGATTACTTTTACAAAAAAGATACTAATTTAAAGAAGCTAGGAAAAAATGACTACTTATTGTGAAAATTTATCCTAAAACTGCTGGAAAACATGAAGTTACAGCTAAAGCAGGTCAATGTTTAACTGCTGGTAGTATTGCAGATTGAAAATAAAATTGTGGAGGGCATTTTTTCAGGGAGGTTTAACTATTTTGCTACTTATAGCTGCACAACCCTGTGAATTTATTGAAACACAATAAATTGTATAGTTAAGTGATTTTTAGCTGAAGAAAATTAGACTGCAATTATAATGCTTAAAAAATGTTCAGTGAATTCAGAATAGTTGCAATTAGCTGTTTTAAATACATTATTCGAAAAGACCATTGACTTTACCAAACGTCACATAAGTGAAATATAAGTGAAAGTGGTGATTGAGATAACTGATATTCTCTCGTACCCCATATGACCATTTATTTATAGTGACAGGAAAGATCAGTTCAATTAACTAAAAGTTCTTCACCTATAAAAGATTCAGAGTCTATCATTAATCCTTAGAAGTTACATTTCTTCATGTTTCTATTTTTCTATTGCAGCTGCAGTTCAACTAAAAATAGAGGCTGAGTTGATTTTTTTTTCCCATCGCCTTCTTTGGTTGGTTTGTATGTCTCTAGCAAAAAATAATACAAATCTGGCCAGCGCAATGGCTTAGTGGTTAAATGCTTGCTTTGCAGGTACTGGGATCCCATGTGGGCACCAGTTCATGTCCCAGCTGTTCCACTGCCCATCAAGCTCCCTGTTTGTGTAACCGGGGAAAGCAGTAGATGATAGCCCAAGGCTTTGAAACCCTGCACTCACATGGGAGAATAGGAAGAAGTTTCAGCTTTAGATCAGCTCAGCTCCAGCCATTATAGCCACTTGGGGACCAAATCATAGGAAATACATCATTCTCTCTCTCTCCTTCTCTCTATAAATCTTCAATTCCAATAAATATAAATAAATCTTTAAAAAATAAAATAAAGAATGTTGCAGTCCAGCCTGATCCTGTCCACCACACACTCAGCTGCCACACAAACCAGTGGGAGTTGTAACCTAGTTGGAGTGACCCACAATAATCCCCACGAGGCCTGCATCCTGCACTGGTTCCCATGCTTGCCAGTATGTACATCATACTGCTAATGTCTGTCCTACATCCTATTCAATTCTCATACATATCAATGGGCTTTGAAGCTAAGATTAATCCAACCAGCCAAACTATTCAGCATACACAAGTGCCACTCTCTGTCTAGCAAATGTGTACACTTGCCTGTCCCAGTCCTGGTTATCATTCTCTTCAGTCGCAGTGGCTACCCAAGAGGGAGGTGCCCACTGTTTCCCTACTGGGTCCACTCCCAATCCTGGACCTTGCTCCCTCCAGGTGGTACTGCAGTTTAGCTCGACAGATTTTCCACTCCCATGCCAGCATCTGCTAGCTGACGCAGCAAAATCCAACCAACCCTCACCCCCCTCGGGCATATGCATATAAAAGTAGGTACAGTCCACCCAGTCCCACTGTCCACGATTCAGCTTACATGCAGGCCAACAGAGGTTGTAGCCCTGCCTGGCCTGGTCTGCCGCTGATCCCAGCTCTCATATTCACCAATGGGAATAGTGGCTCAGCAGGGGATCTCCCTGCAGACTCCCTACAGGGTTTGTTCACTCTCTTTCGGGTCTCATGTGAGCTGGTTAGATGCTGCAGCCCAGTATGGTATGTATGGCCTGCCTCACCTCAGCATTTGCCAGTGGGTGCTAGAGCCTGGCCCAGTCCAGCTTGTCCTCAGTGCCAGCTCACGCTGGTTGGGACTACAGCTTAGTCAGCCCAGTCAGCTCTCAGTCCTGGCCATAGTGTACATTTGCTGGTATTGCGGCCAGACCCAGCATGGCCCACACACCATTCTGGCTCTTGGATTTCCCAGTGGGTGATATGGACTGGTTCAGTCAGGCTCATCCCAGACCTGAGCCAAAGGTAAGCCCATGGGTACCGTAACCTAACCTGTTCTGCTTAGTTTGATTAGAAGACAGGGCTGATGGAACTGACCCATCAATTGCAACTAACAGTGTGCATGTGGGCGGATTTGGGTAATGGATTGTGCTGGATCTTGTATCAGCATGCACACACAAGAATCAGGTGTGGGATCACCTCAGATGAAGCTTCTTTGGGAATCTCTTCAACTGAACCGCTCGTCTCAAAACTCCAACCATGGAGGAAATTGCAGGTTCCATTGTCTGACCATGGAATGTATGTGTCAGAGCAGGGCCTCCTCAGTGGCTTAGACAGAACAGTGGACAGCATATCCAGATGCACATGGAGGATATGGCAACACACTGGAGCCTGCAGAGGACACCTTGTACCATAACAGAGGACAGAGGACAGAGGACAGAACAAATTGATGAACTAACCCAACCAAGAGTTGGCTGTGAATACGTGGGCAAATGAAGACCCTAAGGTGGACTATATCAGCTGATAGATTCTGGAGAGATTTCATTGTGATTGGAGTGGTAAGATTGGCAGCTATAAAGATCTGTTGAGCTATCAAAACCATTTGAGCAGGGCCCTCGGATCATGCCCCATATCAGGGACCCTGGGATGGTTGGGAGGCTGGAAGTGGCATCTCCCCTTATCTCTCCCATCCCCCAGATACAGGAAGGAAAAAAGAGGCTGTCGAAACAATGGTTTCATTAACTTTCCTGTAACCCTTGACCCTCTGCACCCTAATCAAATACGTAAAAAGTATCAAAAATAAAATTTATGAAGTAAAAAATGTAAAAATAAAAAATAATAAATAAAAATTAACATGAACCACATAACATGAAAAACATTTTGGAATGCCTGACATAATAATAAAAACCTTTTCCTAGGACCTATAACTTTGAATGTTTTTTATTTAAAAGATAAAGACATCTGGGGTGCGATCGAGGGGAGGGAGACTCCCATCTCCTGATTCATTTCCCAAATACCCACAGAGTCAAAGTGAGATTAATCTAAAGCCAGGTGGTAGAATTTCAATCCAGGTCTTCCACAGGAGTGGCAGGAACCCAGCTAGTTGAACCATCACTCGTTGCCTTCCTGAGTACACCTTAGAAGGAAGCTGGATTTAGGCACCAGAGCTGTAGGAAGTCGAACCATACTCTGAAAAAAATCAACAGGGATATCCTAACTCTTTTAACTGTTAGGCCAACTGTCCACTACTATATGTTTTTAAAAACTGAAGTCTTAAAAAGTTAACTTTGAGAACAGAATTAAACCAAAGTTAAAAATAGAGGTTATTTTTATTAATGAAAAGTGATTACTACACTTTATCATCGAGAATTGCTCCTTTATGGTCACAAATAAATGAATAAACATACATATACTCTTGAAATAGCAACATATTTATGTAGTCTGCCTTATAAAAATTAATTTTTATTAGCATAAAATAATCTTGTTTGCAAACTTTGATTATACTTGGCCAAGGACAGTAATGAAAGAAAGTTTCATGATCTGAAGTTAGTATTTTATGGTATGTTTATTTAGTAAATACCATAATATCAAAAGTTACATCTAGAAACAAACATTTTATTTCATTATATATGGCCTAAATCACCCATAGGTATGATTATATTTAATTCTCACACCAGGTTTTTGATACATGTGACAGCATCTGTAGAATTAGTTTACATAGAGGAGTGGAGGAATAACCTCAACACCAAACTCAGTGAAAGATAAATGAAGGTGATTTCAGTTTGCCACCTAGGTAATAAATCACTCAAACTAGCGATCTTCGTGTTGTGGGGTGGCTGTCTCCAGCACAAGGAGGAATTCCAGGATGAGACAGATTAACATCAGCAGGAAACCAAGATTTATGTTCATATAAAGCAAAAGGGCACACTCAATAAGGAGTGCAGGCATGCTCCAGAGTCACTGGCACTCACCAAGGTCTCGAGACATTCCTTTAGGAACTGGAGGCTCAGGAGTGGGCTGTGACTGAATATTCTTAAATGTGGAATTGGGCACAGAGTTTGAGTATCACCATTTATTTGCACTACACCATCCCTCCTTTTTTCTTTCCTGAAAACTCAGAAGTATAACAATAAGGTGCATGAAGGGAATAGGAATGTCTCCCATAGTTACTTTAGTTAGTAACATTATGAGCCAAAAGTCACTATAGAGACAAAGCTGGCAACCATGATGGATATTTTTGGCCAGCACTTGTTCTTGTTGGCAGTAATGAATCAACTGCAGTTTTGCAAAGATGCAGTTCTCCACTGCACACAAAGTGATACTGGGCCTGGGGTAGACCAGTGGACAGGGAGGTGGCTGCTGTGTAATCAGCACTGTGTTCAGGGACTGCTGATCTCAGTTCTTTCTTTCTAGCTACCTTCCTGCATACATAATTCTCATATGTGCAGTAACTGGTCATGATATTAATCTTCCAAATCCAGCAGAAAACATGAGTTTGTATCTCATGAGTATAGAAAAGAAACTTCTTCCACACATGCAGGGTCAATCTAAACATTTCATAGGCAACATAGGGCTCACCACAAGAATACAGACATAAACAAGAAATAAATCATCTGGTCGGAACAGCATGCATCCAGACAAAAAGTAGTTCACTCAGAAGCTAACCCTGACAAGAATCATTGCTATGCTCCACACCCTACCTCATTCATATTGATGCAGACATTCAGGGCAAGACAAAAGTTTCTTACATTGACTAAGAAAATACATTATAGTTACAGATGATTGTTACTTTAGGTCTTCAAAAAGAAGCTAAGAAATAACAACTGTTTTCAAGAAAACCAACAGCTAAGGTTTGTCGTCAGACATATCTGATAACCACTAAATATCAAAAAAAATCACCAGATATCACTGAAGAACACTCAAACATGGAAGTCATTCCTATAGCTACTGCATTTTTACAAAAATGCTGCTCTAAAAAATTATCAAACTGATTGAAAACTAAACAAGGAAAAAACTGCAAAAATTTAGAATAGTGAAGCAAAAAAAAAGAAAAGGTCAAATACAATAGAAAGCATGCAACTGAAATGACAGAACCAGTAGATGTGCTTGAAGTCCTCAGACATTAGTGCAAATAAACAAAGGCACCAGGATTACTGAGGAATGCTTCAGAAACGCATGACCTCTACAACAGAGAGGAGAAGAAGGCAGCTTTTAAGAAAGTGGTAGATAAAAATTGACACTAAATCAAAAATAATCCAACTTTGAAGACACTAAGTGTACTACCGTCAATCACAAATATGGGAAGTTCTCCCTATGTGTATTACTGTCTTCCCTTCACTTCTGTCCTCCCATGCATAGAATTATCTCTAAAGTTTTTCCCTGCTCTGTAGTTTTCTGTGATTCAATGGGAACCTTCATTTCCTTTCTGGTAAGGTGCTTCCAGAGTTCTAACCAGTCCACAGGTGTCACCAATGTTGAAGAGCTGGAAACATCAAGATATTTAAATTCAATTACTCAATTGGTCAATCCCCCACCTTGCAAGCTCCAGAATGCTCTGTGAGCACTGATTCATGTCCTGGCAGCTTTCATACAGCAATTTGCTTGCAGCCTCTGGAAAGCAGTAGAGGATGGCCCAAAGCCTTGGCACTCTGCACATGAGCAGGAGACCTAGAAGAAGTTCCTGGTTCCTGGTTTCATATAAGCTCAGCTCTGGCTTTTGCAGCCAGTTAGGGAATGAAGATGAGGATCAAAAATCTTTCTCCCTGTCTTTCCTTCTCTCTGTAAGTCTGCCTTTTCAATAAAAATACATAAATATTTAAAATATATATACACATACACATGTATGTGTATGTATATGTTATATGTGCGTTTGTGTGAGTATGCATGTTTAGAGTCTCCTGATTCATCTATCTGGGAAACAGATCAGCTGATGGAACACTTCTGTATCTCCTTCTGACACTTGAAACTGGAGACCAATATGCTCAGCAAAATAAGTCAGTTCCCAGAGGACAAATATCATGTTTCCTTTGATATAAGACAATCCTTGTTCAAAATACAAAACAAATAGATATACAGGTAAACAAGTATATACATATTCTTATACATGAATTATATATTGGAGACTGGCAAATTGAGAGGTGAAGATATGTTATAGTGCACATCTCCCAAATAAAAAGTGGACTCTCCATGAATTGGTTAAATATACCTTGACAGCATAATATTGGATTTTCCACCTTTGCCTAAACCTCCATTGCCATGATACACTTAAACAGAAGAATCTTAAACTTGTAACTATTGGTAAAGGACTATACTACTGTATCATGGAAACTGTATCATGGAAAATAATACTAAAAAGAAAATTAATAAGCCAAATCCCAAAAGGCAAATATCGTATTTTTATTATTGGTTACAGTTAACAGAGTACAAGAAGAAAAATAATTTTAACACATATCAATTTAAACTGGCATCTTGTGATTTGATTGCTATCTATAACCCTTGTCTATACCCCTGTGGAAAAGTGGTGAATCTACTTTTCACTTGCAAGAGCTCTTGGGTTAGAGGAACATTCAACCTGTGATTACATGGTAAATTTAAAACAAAAAATATAATAAAATAAAGGGAAGAAAGGAAGGAAGAAGGGACAAGGAAAGAAGGAATGAATATATTTTATCTATGAAATTCATAAAATAAGTTATTTATATATTAAAAATAAATTTAAAAATTAAAAGGCTAATTTAATTTTATATGACTATAACCCTTTGGATAACTTGGATAAGATGATATGATATATTAATTTTAAACAATATTTTTGATGTCTCTTAATACCACTAACTTGGATATTACGATGGAAACATTTTAAATTAGGGATGTGCACAAAACTTCAGACCATACTATATAGGCAAAAATGCACTACATTTCTGTTGGTAGGAAGTTGGTATACAGGAGACCATCGAGTGTTGGTGTCTGGCAGAATGTAGTTTCAGGTTTCAATACACACTATTTTTCAGTATACATTTCATTAGAGATAAATAATCAATAAAGCTACTATATTTTATAGGGTTATCTATGCTGTTGTCATTATCCATACTCATTTAACAGTTATACTTATGGCGTGATAAATAAGCCATACTGAGTTTAAAATGTGAGGGATGAACTTGAAAAGATTTAAGATTGATGATTCTGAGAGGCAAATATAGTAGCACAGCAGTAACTGTGGCATGTAAGGATTTTTCCATCTCCCCAACTCTAACGTACTCAAAAATAGACTTAATAGTAGTAATTTGAAGATAATTTGCTGAAAAAAGAAGAGATCATCTCCAGGAAACAATACTACTACTATATAATTTATTTTGTCCATTTTGTTTATTGTTTAACACAATGAACAATCTTGTTTAAATTTAACTTTGCTAAATTGACTTAAATTACAAATGCAATCAACATCTTTGTGTTGCTACTGAATATCTCTAATTATTGCATTTGTATAAACTTTTAATCATGCAATAACTGAAAACAAATGCTGAAAAAATCATTTACATGATGCTATTATTAGATTTTCAAACATATGACAGAACTGAAACATTTGAATGAAAACTTCAGATTTTTTTATGATTTATTATGATTATGATTTATTTCCTAACCATCTCTCTGCAGCAGAGGAGAAAAAATTTGTGTACCATTTTTCTGACTGTTATCAGTCCAGACATTTTAATATTGGAAGCATATGCCTAAAGGGAGAAGATAAAAAATATAATATATTGAATGTGTCTCATTCTTTTGATGAGTTTTTTCCCTCAAAAATCCTTTTTTCATATTATCATGCAAGTAATGTGTTTTCTATTTAAGACTCTCCTGATGCAAACTGATGTAATATATTGATAGATAGATAGATAGATAGATAGATAGATATAGACTTCCAGATAACAGATAAGGCCTTTTGACATATTCTCTTTTTTAGAGCTTATTTTTCTTTTTCTCCGAAAGTGGACACTTTAGACTCTCACTTAACTTGGCATTTTATTTTTTCCACTAAACATGTCACAGCAGCTTTATTAAAAAGTCAAAAAGTGAGCCTTCCATTGTGGTGTGGCTAGTTAAACCACAACTTTCATTTCAGCACCACATATGGGAACTGGCTTGTGTCCTGGCGGCTCCACTTCCAAGCTAGCTCCCTGCTAATGTGCCTGGGATAGCAGCGTAAGATGTCCCAGGTGATTTGGACCTCTGCGCCCATATGGGAGGCCTGGAAGCATGGTTTCAGATTTGACAAATGCCAGTCAATGCAGGCATTTGGGGAGCAAAACAATGGATGGAAAATCTCTATCTTTCTCTCTCTCTTTCATCTAATGAAGCAGTCAAAAAAAAAGTTGAAAACAGAGGACTGAATGTCCACTGACAGAAAAAATACAATCATCTCATGTCAAATTGATTTGTGGCAATTTTCACAGGAATTATATTCAGGAAAGCAGAAACAAAGGGGAGATATTTTATCATCCTAACTGTATAAATTCTAAGAACAGGAAATATTCATTTATAGTCATAGTAATTAAACAAGTAACCAAAAATACAAATAAACATTTGCCTGCCTGGAAATGGTCAAACAGAAATTGTGATGCATGAGGAAAATTCTTAGGAATACTGTATTTAAAGAATATATTTTATGGCATGTAAAGTAGATTTTAATTCCAGAATGTGGGTAAAAACATTTTACCCTTTTTTAAAAGTTTTTCCAATGAAATATCAAGATCATATACATTTACTTAGTCTCTACATAGGTGTACTTCATACATAAAAAGAATAAAATTTTACCCTCCATCAAGGAGTAATTTTCATTTGGTTTGGGGTACGCCACAGCAATTCACACTTCATGGGCTGCATTGACCTTACACATGGATATTAAAACGCACCAAAACAAAATGTTAATGATCATGAGGCTCCTATATTTGCTCTGTGACATATATGAAATCTGTTCACTTTAAACAAGAAAGCTTAAAAATAAACAAATATATTTTTAAAATGTCAAAAAAAAACCCTTTCATCCATTCACTACAGTTATCAGAGGAAAAATTGGGACAAAATTTGAGGCACAAAATTTGTTTCTTTGAAAAATAGAATTAATGAGATAGTAAGTATTAAAAGTATCACTAAAGCTTGAAGATACATGTGAAAACAATCTATAAATTTTTGGAGACAAACACATACTTGATTTTATTCCATAATAGTCAAGTGCGTTAATTACATTGTATTGAAATATTTTGTGCTTTATCAGGAATGACACCTCAAAGTGGGACACAGTACAGCACATTATTTAATTCACTGACTTCTCCAGATAACTATGCTTTCTTAATTATTTTTCCTTTTTCCATTGTAAGTTTTTCTTGAAAAAAAATTCCAAATAAAAAGACTCCTGTTATTTTTTTATTAATCAAGGTTGAAAATATTACCTCAATATAGGTTTTAATTCATTTTTACAAATAGCTTTAACAATTGTCTTCTTCCACTATAATTAAATATTTATTTAATATTTGTCTTTTAATTACTTGAATTTTACATAATTAGTAAAAACATACTTTGATGTTGCAAATTTTTTTATGCCAAAGTTTTAGTCAGTTGATGGTCTGATGGGGTATACTTATGCGCTTTAAAAATAAAATCACATCTGTCCACCTTTCAAATTATACTGCATTAATGTCCTGAATATTTAGTACAGTGTAATTTAATGAAACACAAAAAAAATACCTTTTCCTATGTATCTCCTGTAGTTAAACAGTTACATTTAAAATGGAGCAGTTAATGTATGATTTCTTGGGATGCACTACATTTGTACTGTGTTTGTGAAGATAAACTAAACATAAAAAAATCGCAGTACAGTGAGCCAAAGCAAATTAAAACACTTAAAAAGGCTGTACCATACAATTTTGATCATTTCTGAAAAATCATATATGTTAAAGTGAATATACACTCACATATTCTCACACAAAGAATAATTTATCATCTCGAAAATACATCCTTGAGCATAATTCATGATGTTTCGTGATTAAAACATGATTGCAGTATTCATATCCCCCCGCCTCAAAACTATTCCTTAATATTTTCTACACCTATTTTGACTACACTGAATAGATGTGACGATAAGTCAGAAAAATATTTTCTTAAAAGTAATGCTATTTTGTGTAACTATCAATGCACTACTGCTAAAAGCACTGTAAAATTAACATTTAATATTACAATTTTCTACAGATGTAAAATTATTCTGTGATAAGGACACAAAGCAAAGCTCAGATTGGCATTTACTTATCATCACCAGTCCTTTATTAATATTATCAGTTCTGATAGTATTTATTGAGCTACTGAACCACAACCACTACTTTAAATTTTCCATTCTGGGATAAAACACTTCAGTAACTAATCAGGACAGTAATTTCTGCTTTACGTCTAATATTGTTCTTGAATACAATTTATGTATATATTTACCTCTTGAGAAAAATTAATAACTACATTATATTATCCGTCTTTGAGACAGCTAGGCATAATCATATAACCCAGGTCCCTTTCCTTCAATTTGGCTGCTTGTTTGCTCAGAGGTAGTGTGGTAATACTGCAAGTAAACATGCAATTGCACCAAACTTAGCTGGAAATATCTGCACTTCAGTGTTGCAGAGACTCTGAATTCTGCCCTGCACTCTGTGTTGCTTTCTGAAATTCCACATTCCTCACACCACATTACAAGCAAAACTCGAGTTGTGTTCTATCTGCAATTTCTGCCCAAAATTCAGTTTGACTACTATATTTTACAGAGTTCCAATTGAATTTGTCATTACAATGAGGGCATTTCAAAGAGTAAAGTAGAAACTAGTATTAAATTAAACTGGGGGGAAAATTAATGAAAATTGCTTTGAAAAAGCTTAGATGAATGGTTTATTCAGGCTATGTTTATATTAGGACAGTGTTCAGTATATCTGTTCTCCAGCCCCACATAGAGCAATGTCAAAGGAACCCTAGCACTTTTTATTCAACCAATGGGATGGTCTGGCTACTCCCTGCTTAATTTTATGCCCCTTTCAGGGAGATAAGATGTTTTTCATGTTATACTTTATCTATGGCTTTCCCACACTCTCTTCTAAGATATTCAGGTCATATTTCTTGCTCTAATGGAGGTACTCTGCAAGTTTTCAGATATATTCAAAATACTATTTTTCTTTTCATTTCTGGAAACTTTGAGGAAACAACATAAATTATTATACATGCTGTACACTTACACAGAGATCTTGAATATAGTAGAAATAAGAAAGGGTAAGTTATAATCTTTTAATATAAGCAAAAAATGTTTGTAGATGAAAGGAAATGTCAGTAAGAAAAAAATCTTTGTTTTGTAAGTTGGGATATCTGATTTTTAGGCTTTTAATTATAATACAAACTATAAACACAAAAATGGAAGCGATTAAAGGTTTGAATGGATGCTCTTTTTCAGTGCAATTTAAGCAAATGATAAATAAACAGAAATGATTCAATAGCTAGTATTGCCTTCTAAGAACAGTGGCAACATTTCAAGAAAATTAAATTTGAAATTAAAATGATAGACTTAATTTTGTGTCAAATGTTTTACAATACAGTGCATTGTGTTTTTAAATCACATACTTTATTATATGTTATAGCTTCAATCCATAAAAAATCTACATGAGGTTTGGTTATATAATTGTTTTTGTATGTGCTTTATAATCTAAAATTTGCACACAAGTGCAATTCTTTAAAGAAACAAAACATATTATAAAAATATGAGAAATGTTGGAGTCCTACTAGCTAACATGTTACATCAACCAAACAGTGAAGAATAGATAATAAATGAATCATTACACATGAGAAAAATAAGAAAAAGAAATTACATCATACTCCCCATGGAAACTTTTGATGCCAGTCTGAAACCAATATGATTAGGTATATTCTATTTTGATCATGAAATAGAGCTGAATTTGTTATCTGTTTTTTTGTATGTCATTTTTTTCTTTCTTGTGTAAGTACTTTGTAGACTGTAACAGTTACTTCAATACAAAGTAACACATGGTTTTGCTGCAGTTGTATACACCAACGGCCTAGACATTACATTGACAAGTATTCAAATAAGTTGAGTGAAATCACATACAGATGATTCGAGCATCCTATTTTGACTAATCTTTCAGAACTATGCAGAAATTGTATTATATGATTGCAGATGTTATGAAGCAGTGTAAGCTAGGATGCCACTTAGGATGCCCACATCCCACGTCAGAGGACCAGTTCAACCTCCAGCTATCCTTCTGGACCACATAATTGCAAGTGCACCTGAGAAAGTAGTGAAGGATGGCCCACATACTCAAATCTCTGCCCCTCAAATGGAAGACCCAGATGGAGTTTCTATTGCAGTCAGATGAGGAACAAATCAGTGGACCAAACATACCTCCCTCTTTCCCCCTCTCCATGTCACTCTGCTTAGTAGCATGTTCATAAAGGTCAAAAGAATAGGTTCAAGTAATGTTAATATTAAAAAAAAACAGTTCATTCATAATCAACAAAAATATTGATGAGATATATTACATTTCTTCCAAGTGGATGAATCTTTTGATTCTACTTTGGATTTATTCTAAAACACCTTCACACTTATATAGGACAATGCAACACAATAATGTGTCAGTATAACTTCAGTCCCAGGAAGCTAAAATTCATGTATTAGAAATTCTCTGATCTGAGAAAATCCAGCTCTTTGATCTATTTTTTTAAATAGCAGTTTTGAATTATGTTCTCTGTTTAGATGTTCAGATGGCCCAGATTGTAACAAATTCACCATCATTCTTATTCAAAGACACAGATAGCCCAGAAGCTTCTTCAATAATTCAGATCTATTTTAATTTCCTATTACCCATATTTGATTCTGCATCTGCTCACAGCAAGTCTGGGAATTTGTCTGCTAAGCTGACTCATTCAAACCTAGAAACCAAAGCCAAAGTCTCAAAATCAGAAATAATGAGCCACAAAATCAACATTCTTCTGTCTACAAAATGTTCTGGTTTTTACAGATGTTAAAGCAAAAAAGAGTAACCTCCTGTAATATTTCAATAAAATTTTTAAAATTCTATTTTATTCTAAAAATATTCAAATTTGTTTCAGTGCTCCTGGAACTAAAGCTGTCATGATAGTCATAACCCTTTGATTACAAATGTTTTATTTACAATAGAGTTTCTTAAACATCATAAACAATTAAGGGAAGTTTTTAAAAAAATACCCTTTCATTTGTCACTGCTAGGTTTCTGTGTTACGTAAAGTGTGTTTAACCTTTCGATGCCTAGAGCACAAACTATATAAAGGTATGTGAGTTGTGTAATAACTGTGTTATCATTGAGCTCCTTATGCCTCCAGAAAAGTACTTTGACATTCTCTATTTAAGGGTTTGAATTTGTGTTCTTTTAAAGGTCAAAGAAAAAAGTAAGTTTCCAAGAAACTAGGTATATTAAGGTGGGGTCGAGGGGGGGTGGGAAGCTTTGTGATTTGTAGAATGATTCTAACATTTCATAGAAGAGTTAACAAATTAAAGATGCATGGACATAGTGCTGGTACTGTGTGGCACAGCAGCCTTAGCTGCCCCTTGGGATGCCTACAACTGAAATTGGAAGGCCTACGTTCCTATTAATGCAGTCCCTGGTGGAAACTGCCTCTATGGTTTGGGTCCCTGCCACTCACATGGGAGACTCAGATGGAGTTCTTGGCTTCAGACTTCAGCCTGCTGCTGTGGGCATCAGGGGAGTGAACACATGGATGCTTCCCCAGCTTTAAATAAACATGTTTAAAATTAAAAATAGCATGTATATATTAATTAAAATATATTAGATGTGATTTGTTGGAATCATATGACATATTTGATCAAGAATTCAGCAAATATAAGAACCCTTTCAAAACTTATGTCAGCATTTTGGAGATTGCCATTCAATTACTTGTATTTGGTCACAATGAAAATATTCCCATATGTCAGAAAACACCAATCAGTGCATTTCAAAGCCATCTTCTCTTAGAAATTACAGTCTACTTCAGGGTTCAAAAAATTCTACATCTAAGTCACAAAAAAAGCTACAAGAACATTTTCTGATTGTGAGCCTGTAATACTGATCATTCAAGCAAAAACTTTTAAGTGGCTGCTCTCTCATTTTCATTTTTTTCTCTACACATTCATTTAGGGTACTATAGGTTAAATATTTTCTAATTCCTAAAATAAGAGCTACATATTGCACTTCCAATAAAAATATCATACAGCATTTTACATTTAGCAGTAGCAGTTTTCACAACTTAAACCATTTCAAAATAATGCCACCAACCCAAAGCAATACACATTGCAATTGTTCCCGTTTTTCCCAGAAAGAAAACAGTTCTCGTATTATAAACACTACATGTATTTATTTTCTGGTCCCAAATGCATAGGCAAATTTAATTTACAATACATGGAAAATGACATTCTTAAAACAATTACATATCTGAGGAGTATCATTATTCTTTTAATATAACTACAAGCAAAATACTCCCTCTAAATTTCATCACTTATCCAAATTTTTATTAAGAACAAGTGATTTTTCCAGAGTGAACATTGTGGCATAACAAAATAAGCAGTCAACTGACTGCCCTTCTTTGAGGGATCTTTTGAGGGCTAGTTTCAAAGCTGGCTGCTCTGTTCCTGATTCAGCACCTGCTAATGTGCCTGGAAGGCAGCAGATAATGGTCCCAATACTTTGACCCGCTACTCATATGGGCTACTACACTTTCAGCAAATTTCTACTTTTCCATCTTCATCTTGTGATCATATATGTTGTGTGTACATTTCTATACATCTATTAAAAAATGTATTTCCCCGCAAGCAGAAAAAAACAAAAAAGCACTCATATGGAAAATTTTCAAACTACCTTGAGATTTCCCTAGAGCTAATCTCATTGCAGAAGAAAGGGGATATAGTTTCTTAATTCAGAAAGATAAAATTGACATAAACATTGTTTACCATTGCAAAATGATGAATATGCCTAAGAAAGAAATGGGTTAATGCAAAAATAACATATTTAAAGAAGATAACAAAATAAAAATTTAAATAGAGGTGACTGAAGAGAGATGACAAAGTTTGAATAACTGCAATTATAAAATTAAAACTTCTTTTTTAAAAATTTATTTATTTTTAAAAATTTTTTACTGGAAAGTCAGATATACAGAGACGAGGAGAGACAGAGAGGAAGATCTTCCATCTATTGGTTCACTCCCAGGCGGCCGACAAGACTGGAGCTGCTCCAGGCTTCCGGGTCCCAAGGCTTTGGGCTGTCCTAGACTGCCTTCTCAGGCCAAAAGCAGCGAGGCTGGATAGGAAGCGGGCCGCCGGGATTAGAATGGGTGGCCATATGGGATCCTGGCACATACAACGTGAGGACTTTAGCCACCAGAAATTACTGATATAAATCAAATTGTGCAGCTTAATACATGTATCCAGAGGGTATTTGCTGCAGCCTTTTTGATGTTTACCACAACAAACATGTCTTCCTACTGCATTACTACTCAGACCCAGGTAGGTAGCGGGCTCAGCAATACATGGAAAGCCTTTACCACAGTAGAACGTTCTCTCTTAAAACACCAGTGGGATTGGAACCTACATAGTCTACAGGGGTCTAAAAATCTCTAATCAGATGAGATTTTCATGCAGGGAATCACAAAGATTCATCAGATTTAAACGGGGATTGGATCCTAACCTTGATAAGCCATGTGCTACATCCTTAAAGCATATTGTAAAGCGAGGCGAGGACACAAGGAGCTGTCTGGCTTACAGCCAGGGCACCGTCACATACGAGGCTGGCTCTCTGACCCCAGGCCAGGTTCCACAACCATCAGGAAGTACATTTCTGTCGTTTAACACCAAGTCTGAGGTATTTTGTTACTGCAGCCTGAGAAGATTGAGACTGGCATAGCAAGTAGAATTAATTCTACCATATGTTTGGAAAGCAAAGTGTCAGATATATTTATGGATAGTTCTAATGTATATTATGATTATAAATACTTAAAATACACACTTAAAAATGAATAACAAAATTTTGCAGGCCAGGAGAGAGGTGGAAGTAAAGCAAAATGAAATAATTTGTTCATTTTTTATATCAGAAAATCGTAGATACTGTAACAAATATTTGGTTTAAAAAAGCACAATACTAAAACTGATAGTCTTTTTATCAAAATCTAGTTCTTCAGTTCAATAGAATTCTTTTAAAAAACTAATATCTTGTTTTGTCAACAATTTAGACTTTTATAGAAATGATATAAGATATTTAAACATAAATAAAATGTCATACACACTCATGTTGTGCATGGTATTCTGTCACTCACTCTACAACTATATGTCACATCTGATGCTACAATCTAAAAGTTGCTATTAATTTATGTTATTTTTAGTTAGCCAAAATGTACTGTATGCATGTGAAGGCAGGGGCCTACAATTTGAAATTTAAAACATGTATATATTTTTTTAATGATTAAGTCATGGAAATCAGCACATTTACCATTTCTTTGTACTAAAACATGCTGTTGAAATAGTAATTTATAGTTTAAGGTTCATGATAATGTTTGAAAAGAAATGTAAACTCTGGTAGTAGGCAAGCTTTTATATTCATACTATTTTCATATCCTCTTATGTATATGTGATGATGCTTTTTCTGCACATATGTTTAATTTCTGTGTTTAATTTAGTGATTTTTAAATTTCCTGGATTTATGACATATTATGATTTTATTATATTTATTATTTGATTTACTTGTAATATTTCCCCAAAAAGGTTCATTAAAATGTAATTACCTAACAAAAACACTGTGCTACAAAGAACTATAAACAATCACACACATATTTGTGTGTGAATCAATACCTTGATTCAATAACCACAATCAGGGTATTGAACATTTTCAATACCTACAAAGATTCCCGGGAGCTAATGACCCAATCCTCTACTCAGAAACATCACTGATGCAATTTTTATCACCTTAGAGTAGGGTCACCCATTTTAAAAAGCAACATGTGAATGTAATTATAAGTTGCATAAAGGTAGAATATTTTACAGAGTAACCCAAATTACTGTGATGTAATTACTTTTCTCTCAAAATTTAATTCTTGCGTGTTGTATTTTGGGGAGCATACCTAGATGCATTAGTCTCCTATTACACAAATTGTTCTCATTTGGTGAATAGAGGTTACAACACAAAACAAATATAATCTCTGGTTGTAGAAATCAAAGACCAACTAAGAACAAAGATAAAGTTTGACAGCAAAGGATATTGTCCTTGAAGTCAGGTCATTGTCATCATTAAGAATAATTTAGGTTTACGCTAAATTTTTCTTTTTTATATATTCATTTATTCATTAATTACATTGCATTACATGACACAATTTCATAGGTACTGGGATTCTTCCCCCTTCACCCCAAACCCTTCCCCCATCATGAATTCCTTCACCTTGATGCATAACCACAGCCAGGTTTACGCTAAATTTAATAAACACATGTTTTTAACATGGAAACACCCTCCAAGTGAATGCAAATTTCTACTGCCGCTTCAGATTATGGGGAAATTCTTAGTTGTATTAAACTCATTAAAATCTCCCTAAACTCATTTCCTAACCCCAAAGTCAGTTCAGATCACGAGCTTTAGAATTTAGAGTAAAATCCCTCTTTGGCTTTCTATTCTGGTCTGCACATTAATATCCGGCCCCTGGAGTGTCCAGAATCTTCAAGTTAAGAAGTGTTTATGCGCCTGATAACTTCTTCACTGTCAAATAACATTTATATTCTCAGGTGTAAAATGCCTTGTTTAATAGCACATTTCCACTGTAGCTTCTGTTAGTTAAAAAATACTTATGTATGGTTGTGTGTGTGTAAAATAAAATTCCATTCACTGAATCCATTTGCTGTCCTGTGATATAATTTTTTTTGAGAAAACTTCAAACCAAAAACATATAACATGGAGTTTCCAAAGCACAGCCACTAAAATCTTACCACTGAATGTCAAAAACCTAGGTAATGTAGCATAATGAGAAATGACAAAGTTTTTCTATCTTTATTATATTATAAAGAATTCTAACGTTGTTTTGAAGGATCAGGTAATAAAATATCCTTTGCAGAGGGACAGCTTCATAATTAGTTTACAAGCCTGGCTAAATCCATTCACAGCTGTTTCTGTTTAAGAAGGAGAGTGCTGTAGCCTGGCCAAATGCTACCTAGTCAGCCCATTTGGATGCTGCACTGTGGCTCTGCATCAGCTCTCTGATCTTTGGAAAGCAACGCCTGTGTCTTTGTTATCCAGTTCCACTGCATCACTGAGACTCTTAGTACACCAGCCCCTCTTTATCATGCTGCGTATAGTGCTTTCAATGGTTCAAAATATAAAATCTTATTTTAAAGGCTTCTCAGATAACCATATGCCATATGAGAAAAGAGAACAGATTTTTAGTAAAGTCACAATGTAATTTAAGAAACTTCTTCAAGTTACTAGGAATAATTTATTTCATACACGTTAGTTCAAAAGAATGCCTCATGAGGTCAGTGAATCTATTCTATTTACATTTTGCTTCTACTTTTAGCAAATAGCTATTTGAAATTTTATGATCTCAAGCTCCATTAGTTACACCATAAGTTATGCTTTACCAATGTTATTTTAAGTAATGGTGCAACAAAGTGTTAAATATTTATGTGGAGAAAAAAAGGAAAGTAAGCAGATGTCTTTAGTTTCTCACTAAAATTGCTTGAAATAAAAATTAATTAATATGGAATCATATTCCATTAAATCAATTACTTTACTTCCCCATCATTATAAGGCTTCAAATTTTTAACTAATGCACTTGTAAATAACCACTGAAGTTATTTATCCAAACATGTTCCACGAATAAATAACCACATTTTGCTGATTTAAGAAGAATTAATGGTGTCTACTACGAAAATTGTGAGTCAACCCTGTTATACAAGTCAAAATCGCCTTTTGTTGAACAATTGTTAAACTTCACCATGACATGTCCTGCAGAGCTTTCAAATAAATTACTCAGAACACTTTATTTTTGCTCTTTTAATAAAGTGTTGACCTATTAGATTAAAAAAGTCATAAATTTCTCTCAGATACTGAAAATATGGCTAGCCTAAAGTGAAAATGTCACTAGTGGTTGAACTTTGACAACACACATAATATCTGTCAGAACCAAAGCACACACAACATTTTGGGAAAGAAAATGTCTGAGGCGAAATTATATCACCAAATGAAAAACCCTTATTTTATAAAATACACAAAGCTGTGGAAAATAATGAATAACGGAGTTGTTTTTTCTTTTCAAAAATTTAGCATCAATAATGTGTAATTCATACACTTGAATTCTTTTATGACTAGATAAAATGGTTACCAGAAATAACATTCCCTGAATCAAACTAACAGCTACGGGTAAAGATAGTAAAAGACGAGTTTTTCACTTGCAATAAATAAGCTTCATTTTAAAATTAAGCAAAATAGGCACTTCAGTCACTTCTATTCTTCCTAAGAGACAATGGTTTAGTTCCACAAAGACAGTTTTAGAAAGATATTTTGACACAACGGTTGACAAAAACACTGAGAATCAACTAAATACATAAATGCATCTTTAGAAATAAAACCATTTTATAAAAAATTTATTGCACAAGGATAAGCACTCAAGAAAAATAATATCACATAGTTTTAAAGAGCTTATGCTTGGCAGCAGATAGAGAATTACATTGGAAACCCAAGCTTGAAGGATAACTTACAGTCACTTAATAAACTTACATAACTCATCCAAGCCTTCCTTTCTCTGCATAAACAGATATAATAACTATGAGAAAGCACTTAGAGTAGTTTTTCACATTAAAAATTGGTTAGTAGAATAGATTATACTATTATTATCTTTGTTACCACAGCAAAAGCATAATTTTATTCTCTTACATTTAGATAAGCTTTAAACTTAATCCAGTCAAAAATAAATTATGTAAAGTAGCATTGTACCTAAATATACCACTGAATTTTAGCATATCAATTTTTAATTAACCTAAAATTGATTTGGGGTTAATGGGAAATATTAAAAATCCCTGTTTGATAATATATTTAAAAAAAACTTTAGTCTAAGATACAACCAAAGTTCCAAAGATATAATCAACAACAAACGCTTACTTAGTTGGCTTCAAAACTCAGTCTGTCTGTTCTGCACACTCATTGACTCAGTCTATGGTTCCTCATTTTCTTCCAGAATCACCCAGGGTCTCCACTCCACTGTAGGCTGTCTCCTGAATGGCCACCAGAATTTAGTTCTAAAACAATTATGATCATCTTGTAATATTATTGATCTTCTTGTAAATTGAACCATAAATTGTAGATCTAATCTAAAACACCAAATCTAATCTAATGATTTTATGTACTAGCTCAGAAATAAATGGATGAATCTCTCCGTGTTTCTCTTTCTTATTGTGCAAGCTGATCTGCCAGACTCTGTCCTCTGCATTGTTATGGGCAACAGTTTCAATCCATAACAGAAGCATATTTAGTAGGTTCTGATAGTAGGAAAAAACAGGGAGAGACATTACACCTACTCCATGACTTCAAAGCTAATTTACTGTCTCCACTTTGCATTCTCCTTGTTACAATCATACTTTAGGACTCTCCAGTTCTGCAAGGATCACCTTTCTTTTCTAACTGTGCATATTCATCAAACAGTGGTACTTTCAACACTTCAGAGTGTTCCAAATGTAAAAGGGTTGTGGGCAAAACATCCATCAAAAGTATATTTAATTATAGCTGTCTTAATAAACATTATAGCAACTTCTACTGGATTTTTTTCCCACATCACTGAGAATTTCTCCTTTACACACACACACACACACACACACACACACACACACACACACACTCCCAAGTCAAATCAGATAATTTGTGGCCCATTTGGAGACAAAGTTTAAAAATTTGATAGTTACACTAATTTTAAGCTACTTTCCTTAAAATATCTCCCTCTTTGCAAGTGCATCACTATCTGATGTTGCAGACTATGTTACAATACATAAATATAAGACCATCTGCAATGTAAAAATTTATAAAGCACAGAGATTAAGATATGTAGAGGATAGTGTGTTATAAGATAGTTGGAAACTCAATTGGTTCTCTTGCATTATATTGTGTGCTTATCATTCAGCTTAATAACTTTGGGTCTCATTTTCCTCTACAAAGGGTAAAAATGGTATTAACCACAACATGTGACTTCCAAATCTATATAAAAATAGGAAAATCCTGTGAAAACCAGGACAAGGTCTTGCATATAGCAAGCTTCAGCAAATGTTGTCTGCTATTTTAATTCCTTTAAAATTTTCTAATTTTAAATCGCAGTCTTCCTGTGTATTTCCATGTTGTACATTTCCATTTTGGGGTACAACCTCCATTTCATCAGTCAACCTTTCCTTGCACTTGAATTTTTAGAGAAGAGTGAGTAGCACATGTAAAGACAATATAACCAGGCATCCACATGAACCATAAACATTTTTAATCTTAACGAGATGCTTGGTCTCTTCTAGATATTAACCCCATTAAGCTGGATAAAGTGGGAACAATTATCATATTTCAGAAATGATATAACAGATATATGGGGAATATGAATGTCTATGTTAATATCAGCTGGCAGAGATAGTGAGAGAGAAATTTAAAATGGGTGTTTTTGGAATAAACAAGTGTAAAGATTCTCTAAATTATGTAATATAATTTTTATATGCTTGCTTTGAAAAAGTGAGTTTAATACTATTTGTGAGCACTCTTTCATCTTTTACTCTTTCCCAAATTTAACTCATTTGCCTAAAAATGTCAATTTATGAGTTTATCATTATAAGTATTTTGAAATATTCTTAATGTTTAAACCTTGAAGCGCTTTAGACCAATTTGGTAAATTAATTGGTAGAATATTTTTTCTAGTTTTGCATAGTATTTGTTTTGCTCTTATAACTAATTGAAATTATGTGTTTAATGTCTTAGGTAATAATCCATTATAATTGTTCCTATAATTAGTATAATCAGAACTATGTTAAATTGTCATGAAGTACTTAACTTTTGAAAATGTTGTGCAGCCTTCAGTTTAAAATAACATTAATGAAAATTTTTAAATTTTACTTTTTTGTTATCATTATCATTTTATGATAGAGTTCCATAGTCCCTGTATTTTCCCTTCCTTCCTCCCTAAGTCCCCTCCCCCCACTCCCAATGAGCTCCCTTATGTTATTACTATAGTACAGTTCTTCAGAAGCAGTCATATCTCATTGCAGGCAGGGACAGTGGTAGAGTCCAGCATCCTACTGTCACAATATAGTTAACAGTTTCATTGGGAATCCATATTTGTTCTGGAAGCAGAGATGCATACTGCATTGTATCCTCACATCTGGATATGATAGTCTCCATTACACAGTTACTATACATCCCCTTAACTGAAAAGCCACAACGGAATTTTTATGGTAGCTAGATAGCATACTTGTCCTTTATTTTAGGTATTTTACTATATCAGTTTGTAAGGTTAATTTAGAAATAAAAATTACAAAAATGTATTTTTAACAGTCACCAACTCATTATGTCAAACACACAAAAAGTTGCTGAATACAACAGAATGCTTTAAATAGTTTATTAAACCCACAAACTATTAGTTGATGAGTTTTATTGGAATTTTGAGACTTTAAATACTTTTTACTATTTTTTTTTTTTAAAGATTTGTTTAGTTTTTTTTTTTTTTAAAGATTTATTTTATTTTCATTACAAAGTCAGATATACTGAGAGGAGGAGAGATAGAGAGGAAGTGGAGCTGCCGGGATTAGAACCAGCGGCCATATGGGATCAAGGCGAGGACCTTAGCCACTAGGCCACGCTGCCAAGCCCTACTTTTTACTATTTTAAGCATCATAAGCAACATGTGAATTTTTTTTTTTTTTTTTTTTGATTTATTTTATTTTTATTACAAAGTCAGATATACCGAGAGGAGGAGAGACAGAGAGGAAGTGGAGCTGCCGGGATTAGAACCAGCGGCCATATGGGATCAAGGCGAGGACCTTAGCCACTAGGCCACGCTGCCAAGCCCTACTTTTTACTATTTTAAGCATCATAAGCAACATGTGAATTTTTATAAGAAGGTGTTACATCAGTTTTGATCAACCTTTTGCTATGATGGAACATAGTCATTTTTGAAGAGGTCATATTCAATCTGAAAAGCTAAACTTCGTCTGATATTTTAAGCTTAATTAAACTAAAAAAGTATTATTTCCTTTAGTATCTTACTCTAGTAAGGAATACAATTTCTTAAACAAAAATGTTTTATTCTCAAGGATCTAAAAATTCCAATGACAATCCAGTAAATGTCTGTGTGGTATTTTATCCCAGTGAATAAAAAACTGTCCACACCAATCCCTGCATATGGATATTTATAACAGATTTATTTAGAATTGACAAAATTTGGAGCTTTCAATAGCTCAATGAATAAATATAAAACAGAATGGCATTGCCATTACTATTTAGCTATAAAAAGAAATGAACTATCTTGGAATGATTAAACATGGAGGAAATACATATGTATATATATGTGTGTATATATATATATAGAGAGAGAGTTAGGTGGAAGAATACAATATTAAAGGGCTACATAATAGATGGTTTTATTATATAACACACTGGTAAAGGTAAAGCTACCCATAGATCAAAGAGGTTTGTGTCAGCTTGGAATCGAAGACTATAGTTGGGAATGATGAACAGGTGGGACATATGAGATTTTATGACATTGAAAATGATTTTGTACATTGATGCATGTTTGATGTATGGATTTATGCATTTCTAAAAGAAATAAAATATGTTAGTTAAAAATTTAAAATTCAAAGGTAGGTTTTGTGGCATAATGGATTCAGTAGCTGCCTGATATGCTGTCATTTCATCTGGGTATCACTTCCAGATCCTGCTGCTTCACTCCTGATCCATACCTCACTACTTTGCCTGGGAAACCATAGGAAAATGGCCCAAAGTGTTTGAGTCACTGCACCCAAAGTGAGACCTGGAAAACTCTCCAGGTTCTTGGCTTTGGCCTGGCATGGCACTGGTCTGGCCCTTGTGGTCCTTGGGGAAGAACCAGAGGATAGAACACCTCTATCTCTGTGTCTCCTTCTCTCTTTTACTCTGTCTCTATTCCTCTTCCCCTAACTCTCTCCTTCTCTGAAACTGTCTTTCAACAACAACAAAGCCTAAAAAAAAATCAATTAAAAATATTAAAAGTAAATATGTAAAGCTGAAACAAAGAAGACTGTCTTTTCTAAGGAATGCTATGTATTTCTCGGAAATAAATCTAAATATTCTCAAATGTAAGGAATGGGTAAGTCACATTATTGAGCTAAAACTGTTTTAAGAATCAATGTAATTTAGTACTTAACAAAATATTTTCATAATTACACAGACATATAAGAAAGAATGTTTTTTTTGCCAGCCTTACAGAATGAACAAATAGAAAAGTGATTTTATACAATTTTGTAATTGCTGCTTCAATGGTTTGCCATTTGCTTTCATTCTATATCCACTACTGGGAAGAAACAGTAATAAAAGACTTTTATAGACTAGGAATGTTCATTCTTTTATTTAACTGAAAAATGTGGCTTTGCTTTCATAACATGCACATACTTGTGCACACTAATTCTCAGTTCTCTCACATTATATTCTGTATTTTAAATAGCATGCCCCTTGAATTCATAAGCTGTACTGTAAGAGGCTATCAGAAGAATCCTTTTCTACGGCTCACTCTCATTTAATCCAGCTTGGCTTTTTAGGAGCATAGTGCACACCTGGTGAGATAGCTTTTACAAATCACAAAAGAAAGCTTCCACATGATTCACATTTTTAAAACATTTCATCACTGAGTGCTTTTTTTCCCCTACCAAGACAGAATGTGAGCACCTTTACAAGTCTATTATCTCCCGATTTTCTAATCAAAACAATCCAGCCTGGAAAACAGTGGGAGCTTCTTAAAACAATGAATATCACTGTACTGCATTTTAGTTGAATCATTTGCTAAACACAGAAAAAAGGAAAAAAAGGCAATTTCAGTGAAATCTGAACTTTTGTAATAGACAGATATCTTTATATTCCACATGGTTTGTTAATCACTGACTGAACAACATCGTGCCTGGAGCCAACTGACAGGAATTTTAACCTGATTAAATGTCCCAGTATGCCTTAATACCTTTAAATGGAATTTTTATGGCCTGTTCGGCATGCATATTATTAATACAATGTCATCAAGAAAACCAGACACACATAATAGCTCATCAATTTGTAACTAAGCACTTTTGACCTTGAAAAATCAGCTGTCTTTCAGATTAATGTAGTTACATTTGAGGCAGAAAAAGAAGCCATAAAATCATCATCATACTTATTTTTGTAACATGTCAGCATGAGCATTAGAAATAAGGACCCTGCTGATGGCTTCTTATTGATATTACCAGCAACCTCTGACATCTAAATTAGAAAGTCTGAGACCTCAGCCTCATAAACATCCACTTAAATGTTAAAATTTCAACTAAAGGGATGCATATAATACACTGCTGACAAGTTGAAGGGGTAGAATAAGCTACCACTTCCACAGATGCATTTTTACAATTTAAATCTTTAATTTTCCACTATTTTCCCTCCCCACACACATATATGCATATACATAACAGTCACAAAACAATTAAAGAATAAATTTATCATTGGGCATTAGTAAAGTTATAAGAGCAAATTATCAAAATAAGAGAGGAAATAAAAGGTTACCAACTAGACAGGAAAGTACACTGAAAAGAAAAAAGAAAGAGTATTTTTTTTTTCAAGTCTAAGGAACATCAGGAGATAAATATGCAATGTTAAATTTGGATCAAAATTATTTTTGCAGCTCATCAAATCCAATCCTATCAGAAGCTGCTGAATGAAATTAAGTAACACACCATCTAAACAGAATGGCAAAAAATGTGTTTTGACTACATGACTATATACAGGTACGGTTTATTTTATTTTTTTTTCATTGAAGAGTTACTATCAAAAAAGCCTAAAACTTTGGAAGCTGTGACTGACAATGGAGAATGCTTTATAAGTATACAATGCCAAAGATTGACCAACCCCATCACAGTCCCATCGCACTGGAGAAACGACTCAGAAAAAAAATTCAAAGGTATCTATTTATAGTCAGCATTTATTTCCTAGAGTTCTGATAATTCTGCTTGTAATTCTGATAGTATCTTCTTCCTAGATAATCTCACAGTTTTTTGACCTTGTCCATCACCTCAAATGCATTTATTTAATTGTTTGAAGGCAGTTCATGATTTCCTGTTCTTTCCAAAAAACCATAAAACATTTCATGGGACAATTGGAAGAATTCATATAAGGTTGAAATCTGATTGCTTTGTATCTTAAAATACTGCATTTGAAGACGATGAAAGAATAACGACGATTTCTACAGCTTGATTTACATCTTCCCTCTCTCCTAGTATCTCTTTCAGCATTTTGAGTCCAAATTCTGTCTTTCATGGAAACTATGGAAAGGTCACACCCTTGTGAAAAGAGAACACACAACATTTTCCTGAAGGAGGAACCACACATGAGATGGATGTGACAAATAAAAGGAAATTATATTAATGATAAGTAAAAACAGAATGTATGTTCTTACAATGCTACTAGTCTTGAATATGTAAGGACTGTGGGTTAGGGCTACTGAACAGAGAAACTAAAGCAAAGAAGGGCATGATCGGAAACAATAAATTGTTAAGTTTGCCTTAGGAACACTCAATCACCACTCCTGCTTGGATCCACCACATGGGATGAAAGAAATTCAAATCCTTCCTCATAGAATCCAAGGGCGTCAGAACAATCGCCAGAAGCCCTGAGCAGTCCGCAGAAACAGAAGAACAGTAAACTTCCTTCGGGACTCAGGAGAGGAGCTTTCTCTGGTCCTCACTTGGTTCCAACCTTGGGTCCCCACCCTCTCTTGCAGTGACCATCAGGATTGCTCCAGAAACCCCTCAAAACAAACACACAAACAAAACTCTAGAATAGATAGAGAACAACAAGGAAAACTTGGAATCAGACAGGAAACAGTCAGCGTGGATTCACTTATATCTTACTAGGTGGGACACAAAGATTGGTTACTCCTCACTAGGGTATTGAGGATTTCTCTGCACACCCCTCCTAAAACTGTTCTGCACCTAAACTGTTGACATACGTCTTGTTAGAGTTATAAGCCAGTCTAGACTACCCGAAAAAAAAAAGAAGGAATAAAAAAAGCCAAGTTCAGCAAAATTTTGCTTTAACGCTCTTTAATGCTAAATACTATAATGAAAATAGAAACGAGACAGCTGAATAGTAATCTATAGCCATTTTAAGGTGTATAGAACCCGGTCGTGTATAAACTAAAATTGAAATGTCAACGAAGGAGTCACAGGATGTGGTAAAGAACTTGCATTTTTTTTAACATGTTGGTTACTCAATAATATGTCAATTAATTCCATAACGTTATAAATTGTTGCTGATGTTATGTCAGGGCTTTTAATTGATAGGGATGATACTCTGTCGGCTCTACCTTCAGACCAGACAGGGTCTCCCCAACAAGCCATTGAACTTGACTGGACAATAAGATGCTGGACTCTATGCTTGGTATATGCTTGCAATGAAAGAATCGCAACTGATCTTGAACTGTGGTAATGCAACAAGGTGGAGGAATCCACCATGGGGGGAGGGTTTGGAAAGGGGTGGGGGGAATCCCAGTACCTATGGGACTGTGTCACATAATGCAATGCAATTAATAAAAAAAAAAGAGTGCATATTATGTGATGTGTAAATCATGTAAAAACTGTATATATTTCAAAAAATCACCCCATTCTTCCTGAAAAGACAGAATGGACACATATGTAAAAGTGGAAAAGTTCTACTGAATGAGACACACACAGAGGGGGAAGAGAGAGAGAGTGAAAGAGAGAAAGAGGCTTTTGTTAAAAACAGTTTTAAAAAAAAAAGAGCCATAAAGAAAAATAGCAAACATTTTTTGATTCATAGTAAATCTTCCAATCAAACCTTAAAAATTCCCAAATCCTAAAATATTATAGCAGCCTACTGAATCCGGTACTACAGCAAACATCTATAGGTGGTGATTTTGAATGCTGTCTGGAAAAATGTAGACTTGATGCAGAGAGGCCTGTACATGCACACAGCGCCGGAAAGGGAGGCAGGAAGACAAGACAAGGTGATAGGTAATAGACCATCCTACGTTGAGTAAAAGCAACAATACCCACAGCCAATGGAGGTAAGCAAGGAGCATCCACAGGTGGCAGGCTAGCTGGAACTGAGATTTCTAGCCCTTTTATCACCAGCTCTGGTGCCAGAAGACTGAAAGAAAAATGAAGATCCTTCTTCCCTGCAGTTTCAAACATCTACATCTTGAAGAAGAGGATGCCGGAGTTAATGGAAATCATCGACAAGGGCAGGCAGGCAAAAGGGCCACACACTCACGACTAACTTCAGAGACATCATCAAGGTCAAGGTTCAGATCTGACAGAGAAGTTGGAGGAGAGGATATATCAGATACACAATTCCCAAAACAAGTTCACCCAGAAGAGGTCACAGATCAGCCACCTAGAGATGTAAGTCATGGAAGTCAACCAAACCGTGCAAACCATGGACCAGAACTTTCCTTTCAGAGCAAAGTCACAAGATAGCAAGTGCTGGGAGCATTCAAGGAGCCCATCTTAGTGACTGCTGCCCAGAGACAAAGAGGCCACTGTTTTTGCCACACCCATCAGATTGTTTCCACATGTCTGTATTAGATCTTGGTGGAAATGTGGCATGTCTTGCCTCTGCCACAGGCTTCCCTCATAGGGCAAATCAACCCCGTCTCAACCAGCCTCACCTAGTTTATTAGATATTTGATTAAAAACATTAAATAAATCCTGGATGGTTGCTAATTGTAGAAAAAAATTACAACAGCAGTGTTTACAAAAAAGGGGGTCATTTCGCAAACTCTACCATTATTTCTTTCTAAATTTTATTCTTCTGCTAAATTAGAGTTATAAAAAAGATTTATATAATGCAATAAGGACTTCCTATATTAACTTAGTAGTTAATATCATTTTTAATACCGAAACAGACTTAACATTGGTTTAATGAAGACCATGAACTCTTCCTGTATGTGCACATTTTTAGGGAGAAAGTCTGAAGTTAATTACAGATTTAGTTTACTGAACCAAAATCAATCTGAAATCACTGTATTACAAGTATGACCTTGAGAAAGAACACCAACCACAAATTCAAATTTTCATTCTCTTTCTACCTTTCTCTCTCTCTCTATATATATATATATATATACATATATAATGTACACATCTAAATATTTATGTAATGTACCTATTTACATCTCTATCTATCTATCTATCTATCTATTTATATCTCTATAAAAAGTCAAGGTCTTTTTTAGGAAACTTTTGCTTATGTAAAAAACTAACTTTTGCCCAGGGGCCCTCTTGAATTATCAGAAAAAAAAATTTCCAACACAAATAAGATAAAGTGAATTTTTCTGTATTGAGAAACAGAGTCCATTTGCTCTGCTAAAAAGACAGCATTCAAGGAGGGCAGCAGATGCATTGAGCTAACGTGTTACAAGTTCAAATCACTCACTGGATATTCGAGACAATGATGAGATTATTGGATTTGAAGATATCCTTGATGATCCATCACAATGTGAAATAATGGGGGAACCGTACTTGATAATGGAAAATGAACCTGGTTTACTGTAATTCAGTGTTCTGCCCATGACAACAGAGCAACTGAGTCTTGTTTGTAACTCTCTTTTTGCCAGCACTTTATGTATACAACATTAAAGATACTGACTCACATTTATTAAAAAATAAATACTATTATACAAGCAGGTCAACAATTTAAACATTTAAATGGCTATCTCACACTTTAACCTTTGAATTATTAAGGATTAACATCCTAAAAAGTAAAAAACAGGGTTACATGTTTGGCATAGTGATTAGGATACCCCTATCCCATACCAGAGTGCTTGGGTTCTGGTCCCTGCTCAGCTTCCAACCCAGATTCCTGCTTGCAAATGCTTACAGGCCAGAGGATGGCTCAAATACTTGGGTCCCTGACAGCTAAAGCAGAGGCCCAGATGGAGTTCTGAGCTATTGGTACCAATATGGCCTACTCTGACTGCTGTGGATATTTGAAGAGAGAACTAAAAGATGGAATGTCTAACTCTCTGTGTCACTCAGCCTTTCAAATGATAATTTTTAAAAAATTTAAAACTTTAGCAACATAATAAACACTGATTTTTTAAGCATAATAATCTTGGAGTAGATATGCCCTCTTAACTCCTGAAATTCTTTATTTTAATTATATTACCTATTTTGACATTTCAGATTCTCTAACAGCTCCCTGAGCAGTCATATGAAATTATGTACAATTGAGGAATAAACTAGCAGATGGGAGATCTTTCTCCTTCCCTCCCCATCTATCTGTCTGTGTGTGTGTGTGTGTGTGCGCGCGCACACACACGCTCACATATGTGTGTCTGTCTTCCCTTCTCCCTCTGCAAACCTACTTTTCAAGTAAGCAAACAAAAAAAATCTCAAAAATCTTATATTTTGTACTTTGGTTCCACTGTGCTGCATTACAGCTTCAGTATTTTGTGGTTTTTGTTCAAGAATTGATGCTTCTTGCTGATTTTTAAAAATTTATTTATTTATTTTGACTGGCAAGTCAGATTTACAGAAAGAAGAAGAGACAGAGAGAAAGATATTATGTCTGCTGGCTCACTCCCCAAGCAGTTGAAATCGCTGGCAGATCCAAACCCAGAAGCAAGGAGCTTCTTCCAGGTCCCCCATACCGGTGCAGATTCCCAAGGTTTTCATCCATCCTCTACTGTTTTTGCATGCCACAAGCAGGTTGCTGGATGTGGAGCAGCCAGGATATGAACCAGAGCCCATATGGGATCCTGGTGCATGCAAGAGGAGGACTTAAGCCACTATGCCACTGCACTGGGCCCAATTCTTGCTGATGCTTATGAATGCAGAGTCCTCAGCATTCCTAAGTTGGATAAATTTTCTCAAGTGAAATTTACTGTATTGAATCCAGAGGCTTACTACAAAGATCTTGGCAGTAGTAAATTTCTGTAGCATTTTTCTACTCTTTATTTTCTTACTAAAAAGGGATTTGTATTCATGATTCAGGCACAACCTCTCTGAGACATCAGAAGCTGCACAGAGATTACATCTCTGTCTCTTCAACCCCTAATTCTCTGTATCTAGACTCTAAAATTTATTGAAAGAACCATCTTTGATTTTAAAATATAGACTTAAAGTCATTGGTACTGACTGCATGACAACTAAGTAAATCCACCTTGCTTTCACTGAAGACTGTTGTGGGAATAGGAAAATTCTTATGAGCTTTTATTTATTGAGGATTCCTTATTTCCACATAATAACATACTGCTTTGATAACATTAACCTTCTGTTTCCAGGCACTATATATTATTCTAATCAACAGTGAGTGATTTTCTTGATTGTAAAATGTTTTGAGCTGGCTTTTAAACTGTTTATATTACTCTGATTTAAAAAAATACTTTAAAAATGAGTTCACAAAGCATGTTCCAATATCAGTATTTTTCTCCTAACTTCCTTGTCAAATTCCTGTCACTCAAAATCAATCTTGACCAGAAAATTTGAAAATATTTTTCTACACATATTTCTCTCTATATAAGATCAGAAGTTATTCTCCAAAACATGCTACTATTTGGCCACATAAAAATTTTATAACAAAACCAAAAATACTATGACGTTCTTAGTGTTAAAAGAAAAAGGATTAAAAAATGAAAATCACATATAAATGATGTAGTAGATTGAAGAATCTTGGTATGTTAGTAAAATACACAAGAAATGATAAGAAAGAAAAAAAGAAGTATGTTTTCCTTGATCTGTGGTAATCAATATAGAAAGTAACAAAAATAATCTTTATAAAGGAGACTATTTGATATTTGATTATTGTTTATACCCTTGTCCATACTCTTTACAGTTTTTCTATTAGTATCGTTCAATTCTTTATTTAGTTAAGCTTTTGATTATAAAGTTAACTGAAACTATGTCATTGTAAAATATCAACAGAAAAATTAAGAAATTAAGGAACACACAGAGCAAGGACAAGACAAGGAGGGATAGTAGGGTGAAAAGTATCATTATGTTCCTAAATCTGTAAATATGAAATACAAGAAATGTGTTCTGTTTACATCAATACTTTTTTAAAAGAAAAATGGACAAGGTGTATTTATTACTGATGAAATGCAAACAGCATAAGTATATTAAAAACACTCAGTTTAAGCAACAATCATAACAATGCAAATTAAACTATTATCACTTCTTCATTATTTAGTTATTTACTTTGCCATATAAGCCTTAGAAACTATTGAGAAGAAGCACATATCCTGAAACAGACAAAATAGATGATAAATGAATATAAAAACACATTAAAGAGATTACTTTCCTGGGTCAAGTGGAATTTAATCTAGTCGTGCAAGGATAGTTCAACATCCACAGGTCAAAAAAGTGACACATCATATCAACCAACTGAAGAATGAAAACCCTATGACCATCTCAACAGAAAGAGAGAAAGATTTAATGAAATCTAACATTCTTTCATGATAGAAATCTTTTTTTAAAATGGGTATGAAGAGAACACACCTCAATACAATTAAAACAACATACAGCAAATACATAATAAGCATCAAATTGTATGAGAAAAAGCTGAAAGTACTTTCACTAAATTACAAAACCAGATCAAGATGTCCACACATACCATTGTTATTCAATATATTTCTAGAAGCATTAGACCTATTAAGCAAGAAAAAGAAATAAGGAAGATACATACTGGAAAGGTAGTAAAATTATCATTGTGGATGACATATTCTTATGTAGAGAAGAACCAAAAATTCTGCTAAGAGACTACTAAAACTCAGAATTTATAGAGTTACAGGATATAAAATCAACATAAAAAATCAACTGCATCCATATGGACTAATAGTGTCACAGCCATTAAAGAGCTTATAAGATCAATTTTACAATACCCCCCAAAATGTGAATACTCTGTAATACATTTACCTAAGAATGCAAAATGTTTCTGTACTGAAAATTACAAAACACTAAGTCATAAAAATAGGAAATAACACCAAAAAATTGAAAGATCTTCCACATTCATGGCTGAAAGAAGTAATGCAATCAAAATATCCATAAAATCCAAAGCTATTTACAGATTCAAGTTTATCACAAGCAATAAGCCAATATCATATTTCTCAAATCTACAAAAAATGATCCCAAAGTTTATACTGAAACATAAGAGACCTTAACTAGTTAAATCAATCTCATAAAATAAAACAAAGCTGGTGGCTTCATAATATTTCAAGATATACTACAGTGCCATTATAATTGGAAAATTAGACATAAAAACCAATGGAGCAAAATTAAAAATCTGAGAAATTGATCTACACAACTACAATTAACTAATGTTTTAAAACCATGTTAAAATCATCTCATGGAGAAAGGATAGCATCTTCTGTATGTGATGCTGGGAAAATCAACCTCTATTTGTACAAGTATGAAACAAAACTGTTACCTTACACACTATAAAACCAACTCATAATGGATTAAGCATTTACCCAGGATCTGAAATCATCAAATTACTACAGGAAAACATAGGGGCAACAATACTCTCAGGCATTAGTATTGGCAAAGACATTTCAGATAAGACCCAGGAGGACAGTTATTAAAAGAAAAATAGTTGGATGGAAGCTTAACACTCAGCGAAGTGAAGAAGCAAACCAGAGAATGGGAGAATGTTCCTGGATGTTCAGATACATGCAAGCTATGTATCTGACAAATGGCCAATAACACATATATCTAAGGAGCTCAAGAAATCAACAACAACAAATAATCCAGTCAGAAAATAGGCAAAGGACATGGACAGACATTTTTCAAAGGATGAAATACAAATGGCCAGCAGACATATGAAAAAATGCTCAGAATCTCTAAGCTATCAGGGAGATTAAAATGAAACCTACAATGACTCTCTCACCCCATTCGATCAATCCTAAAAATGGTTCAATGATTTGAATCACAATTAATATACTGCCACAGATACAATTTTGTGAAATGTTTCAAACCTTTGTCAAACTGATAACTAAGGAAATTATGCTACTATTAATTCAATACCTGTGATTACTTTATAATTTACTGTACAAGAGTAAAAATGTTACTTTTTCCCATTCAATTATTTACTATTGCCATTGTCTATAATCACACTACACCAAGGACTTTTTGATTTTTACTTGTTAAATTTACTTGATGAAGTAGCAAGCCTTTTTGCTGTAATGTAAATTTAAATGATGCTATCTCAAAAACTAAAAAGCAAAGCAAAGAAGCTAGAGGAAAATTGGGAGGAAAATTTGGGAGGAGAGAGTATTAATGATCATGTTTTTCAATTGTATCGAGCAACTACACAGAATCCATTTTACAAACTACTTAAAGGTTAAAATTAATTTCTAAGTCAAAAATTGACTTTTCTTTAAATTTTCCAGCCTAATTTAGCAATCAAATATAATTTTGGTAATATGTTATAGAAGGAAGCTTTATAAAGCATGACTGCTATCATCAGTAGACACTCTGTTGTCCTGTTCTTTTACTTGGGGGATTCTTTTTCCCAATTAGGCTGCTTAACGTTTTCCTTAAATGTAATTCATACAAGCTGTCCTTTGAAGTGACAAGATTTCTCATTTATTTAATGACATAACTGATAAATCAGTAATTTTAGCACTTTCAGTGCCATATGACATGATGAGGCAAATGAAGTTCCATTAGATTAATATAATTTATAGTTATAATATTGATGCTTTTGTAATAATTTGCAAAGTACCATTTTAAGCTGCATGAATCACTATATTATTTGCTCATTTGAAGGATTTTTTTAAATTTAAGAAACTATTTTAACTTTCTTCATAGGACTATAACAATTTGCAGTCACATTATTTTACTGCTTTTGAGAATACAATATTATTTTAGGGAGTCATGGCAGATAATTCCCAAAGCTAAAGCAAATATTCAGTTGATCACTTCACTTAAGCACATCTTATTCTTGCCCATTCTCTCTTAATTAAATATAAACTTTACTCTGGAAATGTCGACACTGTTTTGATGCCTTCCCCTTCCCCACTCCCACATGTGCATTTTCTTGGGTTGTATTCAGAACATTGTGAAAGACACCATGTTTGAACTCAGTGTATCATGGCAGATATTGGGTAGATATTTGTAGTTGTAGAGATCCTATCTTAGCTACTTTTACTACCAGGAGTGTTGAATGTTTATGGCTCAACTTTGATAAGTGCCCTCATTCAGGCTAATGTTTCCTACAAGGGTACCTTGCACTGACATGATCAATTGCTCAAGGCTGGTTCCCTTCCCTTAATTCAGGAAAACTCTGAGCTAAAGTACGTCTAGTATTATTACATCTTTGGATCAACCCAGTCCTTTATACAACTATATTAGTGTTGGATAATTTTTTTTCTGTCCATTTCAGTGCTTTTCCCTTCCAGGTATGCTTCTAGTTATCAGACTCCATCAAATTTCCTGCAAGTACATCTAAGTCTCAGCATCTATTTTCTGGAAAATTCCACATAGCGGTCTTACGATTAAAAAAAATTCTTTTTAGAAAGTATCTGATCCATATTTTTTACCTCCAAAAGCATATTTTCAAAAGTCTCTATGAATGGAATAACATGGAAAACTATCTTGAACCAAACTGAAGAACTCACTTCTGTAGGCAACTGAAAGAGTTACACAGAGCCCCATGTGTGAGTGAACAAGCAGTCACGTACTCATCTGAATGCTTATGATGAAATGGATCCATTCCACTGCTGATGAGAGGGACGGTCCATGCACATCTGCCCTACTATCATATATACCATCAAATGAGCTATGATTCTATTTCAGATTCATTCAAGTCAAGTCAGGTTACCACTTAAGAAGAAGTAAAATGGAAAATCCTGCTGCTACAGCAATATTAATGATTCATTAGGTGATACTCTCCCCTCTGGATGTTCCTGAAATAATCTAAATCCAAAGTGTCATAGCAGCTACAACAAAGCCATGACATAATAAAATACAAGAAACGCTTTGCCAGCTCATACCAAGGGACAATTCAATCTAGTGTACCACATAATTTTTTTTGTAACAGAGGTGCTAAATATGAACATGGATGGTGCTTTTGAAACTTCAAAATGACATGTGATGGCATATTATATTTTTTGTCATAAATTAACTCAAAGTTTTTCCTTTAGTAATGTTTTCAGTTTATGGGCTTAAGCCCTGTATATTAATTATGCACCTTATAATAAACTACTTCATTTTCTGAGTCCTAGGGTTTTCTTTCCATCATTACAACATATATAATGTCTTCATCCTAGAAGACATAGTTATTCAGTACTAGTAATAATTTTTTTTTTTATTACAAAGTCAGATATACTGAGAGGAGGAGAGACAGAGAGGAAGTGGAGCTGCCGGGATTAGAACCAGCGGCCATATGGGATCAAGGCAAGGACCTTAGCCACTAGGCCACACTGCCGAGCCCATCAGTACTAGTAATAATTAAAGGAAGCTTTCATACAATGCATTTAATGTGCTAAATACTATTTTAAGTTCTTTACAGATTTAACTCATATTATTACTATATCAATTTTATATACAAGGAAACTGAGGGTGAGCACACAGAGCATAACTACCACAGCTAGGATTTACAAAATACATTCAGCTTCAGGCTTTTTTGTAACTGACTATTATGCTTTACAATAAACCCAGCAATGGGCAAAAATTAAAAACATATAAAGGAAACATTATGTCTCAAAATATTGAGGACTAAGAACTAAGCAAATCAGCAATTAGATTGTTTATACTGCAGCTACTGCTGGAAATCTGAGACATGTTTGGGATCAGGAAAACTTGTGAAAGAGGATAAGCTGTGATCCTGGCATCAGCACAGGGTAAGGAGTGAATAGTGGCATAGGAAGAGAATATCGGACAAATATCAGTGCAAAATTATAGCTGTAGGTCAGCATACAGCATTCAGGGAAATAACACTAGCACTCTTTGGATGGAGTAAAATGACATTTCTTGAAGCAGTGTGGTAGTTGAGAATGAGGAGAAGGGACATTGATAAGGTCTTTCATGCCTCATCTGCCCTCGAAACTCTGTGATATTTGATTTTGCAAATTTCCTATATGTACAGCACGAGTAATTCTATATTAGAACTTCTGAAATTGGTTTAAGATGCTGTTATGTAGTAAAAAAAATATTCACCTGTTGAGATAATAACACTCTACTCCATTCTGTCCGTTAAATTGGAAAACCATAAGGCTTCTGATCCCTCAAAAAAATTTACTGAAAAGTTCTCACAACAAAGTTGTAAAGGATTATAGATGCAAAAGGAGGGCAATGCAATAACTATTGTATCTCAGGCTTGGAGAACATAGGCTTCAGGTTATTTGGTCTCAGCTCAAAACATTTTAGCAGGTGCAGTGGCAGGAACACGAAGGGAGCATCATGAGGATGAGGCCTGTCTCCACATGGAAATTTTCCACAGTGGGTAATGGACCAATGAAATTGCTGCATGGTTGTTTTTAACCACTTTTAGGGAGATCAGGTTGCTGAGAATTCTGCCAAGGTGCCCAGAACCAGCACTGGGACTAACAAAGAGATCCTGTCTTGCATGTGCTGAAAGTACTGGAAAAAATGTGACAATCATGTTGTGCACTGCTGTCAGAGACCCCTAAGTCAGGGACAACAACCTGTATAGTTGGAAAATATCACATGGAAAGGGCTATTTCTTCTTCTAGTCTGACTTCCAACATGATGGCACACTCCTCTTTGGTGTAACTGCTCTTTCTTGTGATAACATAACTAGAAGTCTACAAGACAATAGTTTGGGATTTGTAATTTAGGACAAATTTAAAAAACACTGAAATTTAGGAATGAATCCTTAAGAGAAAATAATTAATCTATCTGTAGCAAGTACAGCCTGACAGTCCAGAAACCATGAGCAAGTTTTCAAAAAAATTCATTCGTTGACCATTATTTCACCCATAAACCAAATACACACAAACACATAAGTATTTCATTAATGCAGAAAGTAAGTTACATTAAACCAATTACCAAGCATGATGTAGCTAGTAAAAAAAAAAAAAGCATTAGAACTGCCTTAATCTTGGCATTGCAGATCATGGGTATTAAGGCAAAATGTTCAATACTAAATGTGCTGTGTTTCTGGTGGTAATATAATTTAATTGAGTAGTCAGTTCATAACTCTGCCCACAGTTAAAGCAGAGACTTGCTTTGGATGAACATTCTGGCATCATGTTTATTCCTTTCATGTCAAGATCCAAGAGAATATACTAATGGTACTTCATGAATGAGAGCTATTGTTTGTCAAGGGGTATTTTTGCACTAAAAATGGTTCTAAGATTGACTCTGAAAAAATTACCTTAAAGCAAGAAGTTCCAGATACAACTGTTTTCATAAATGCTAACATAAAATGGTAGCTCTAAATATGACATAATTATAATTTTCAAGTCATTGATGACAGAGATACACTCATAGAACTTAGAACTCTATCTACTTAGTGAAAAATATGCAATGAAGTTGTCTTCAGGTGGAGAGTTAATATTAAGAAGCATCATTTTAAAACATGTCATAGTTAAATGCATGGTGAAAATAAAACTGAACTTAAGTAATATGTATGACTTTTTTGGTGATCTTATGTTACTAAAGATTATTCCTGTGAATTACTTGCTTAGCAAAAAAATCCAAGTTTCAAATTAGAACATTATTTTGTTGAGTACAGAGGTTTCCTTAGACTTTATGGTCCCCATACAGTTAACTAAGGACAATTTCACATATCTTCTCTCAAAACAGCTATATTTTTTTATGTTCTGTTTATGTATTTGATTGTGTTAACAGAAAAACTGAGGGGACCATACAGGATTTTCCATATATGCCCACACAAGGATAGCTAAATATATCAGAGACATGGGACAGTTGGAACTCTGTCTGTAGTATTTAATAGATTTCACAAAATTTGGTAGTCAGTAAAATACCTAAATACGAAGCTTTCCCCCATTGTACATGCAAAACCTTCCTGCTTCCTTCATACTGAGCATTGAATAGAAGACTACACATACTGATAATCTTATATCGTCATAATGAAAATGTAAAATAAAGTCTACTCTTTATCCAGCTATTTCAAAAGAATCCAACCATTTCTGATTCAGAGCAAGAACCACAGATCACAAAGAACCCTAATTATTGTGGGCCAAAAACACACTACCTTTCATAAATAAAGATGATATCGCTACTCACAAAATACAAGTGACAAGCCAGAAATCATTTTTTTTCTCCCTTTACTAACAGACATAGATTTGTACTAATATATTCACTCTTGCCAGACACCTCTTTTGACTATAACATACCAATTGTCAGCATCCTACTGGGGCAGAATGCAAGCTGTGAATGCGAATCAGAGCAGAGACAAGATACCCTGCATGGCAAGTCAGCTCTGACTCAGTAAAATGTGTTAATTAACTGAGCTCTCCAATATGCCATTATACCAGATCATTGGACAAAAGCTTAGGATGTGTCACAAAATTTGTCAGAGAAATATTATCTTGTTGCTCCAGGGTTTCAAAAATATAAAATTTATGTCTTATTTGATATTAACCTAACCCACACTCTAGAAGTTGGAAATACATTATGAATCCATCCATATGATTAAGGTTTAATTATACTATTGACTGACAGAAAAACAGAAAACTGGAAATAATACTAACTAAAACAACAGTTTTTGTTTAATATTGTGCATGTCTACTTAATTCATTCACGATTTGGATGACATTATATAAATACAGCAATATACATCTTTCCTTAGAAATTTTGTATAAATATAATCACATACACATCTATTTAGGGACTACTGCAAACAAGGAAAATAATGGAGGATAAAAAAAGTAGCAATCCAAAATAAGGCTGTTCACAAGAATTCTGGATTTATACAGGTAATTTTAAGTGGTAGCTTTGCACTTTCATTTTTTATTCCCTTCCTTGACAAAGATTTCATGAAAATATTTGAGGGTTTTTTTTTTTTTGGTAAAAAGATGGTGGTAAGTTAAATTGAATTTAGTACTTGCCAGGTACTACCTAATCCATTTAAGACTTCTAAAACAGTATAACGTTTTATGATTCTCATTATTTTACTGATATGGGAGCTGCATCATGACAAGATTAATTAACTTGTTCATCATCACTCCACTAGTTAATTGATGGGGATGTGATTTAACCCAAAGTAAGGTGTCTTCATAGCTACAATTTTAATTATGCTATGGTGTGTTATTTGAAAAATATGTTAGAGAATTCATTTCATGGCTAACATATAGTTCTTTTTTCTTTTTTTTCATTGTTCAGTTTATATGCTATTAAAATTCATAATCATTTAATGATCTATTTTTTTGTTTCTGCAGGCTATTAACCAGTTGTCCCAACAGCATTTATTGAACAGACCTTCCCATTTGCCTGGATTGTCGTATGTCTTTTTGTCAAAGATTATTTGGCTGTATCTGTGTGGGTTTCCTTCTGGTGTTTCTATTCTGCTCCATTGATCTTCCTCTCTATCTTTGTGCCAGTACCACGCTATTTTGATAACCACTGCCCTATAGTATGTCCAGAGGTCCGGAACTGTGATTCCCCCTGCTAACTTCCTGTTCTTCAGGATGGTTCTAGCTATCCGTGGTTTTTTGTGCTTCCAGATGAACCTTTGGATCATTGTTTCCAGTTCCATGAAGAATGTTTTGGGCAATTTGATTGGGATTGCGTTGAATGTATATATTGCTTTTGGCAGTATAGACATTTTAATGATATTGATTTTACCTATCCAGGAGCATGGGATGTTACTCCATCTTTTGAGGTCTTGTTCAATTTCTTTTTTAAGTAGTTTGTAGTTTTCTTCAAATAAGTCTCCTACATTTTTGGTTAGATTTATTCCCAGATATTTCATACTTTTCTCTGTTATTTTGAATGGTATCTTGCTGGTTAAGTCTTTTTCCATCTTGGGGCTGTTCGCATACACTACAGCTGTTGATTTTTGTTCATTAATTTTGTACCCTGCCACTCTACCAAACTCTCGTACAAGTTCTAGCAGTCTCTGTATTGAGTCTCTTGGCTCTTCCACATAAAGAGTCATATCATCTACATATAGTGAGATCCACATCTCTCACCATACACTAAGATCAGATCTAAATGGATAACAGATCTAAACCTACACCCAGAAACCTTCAAACTTTTGGAAGAAAATGTTGGAAACACACTGCAACACTTAGGGGTAGGCCCTCACTTCCTAAAAAAGACTCCAATTGCAGTAGAAATCAAGACCAAAATAAACAACTGGGACCTCATCAAACTAAGAAGCTTCTGTACAGCTAGAGAAACAATCAACAAAGTAAAAAGGCAACCCACAGAATGGGAGAAGATCTTCGCACATGACATAGGTGGTAGAGGGCTAATATCCAGAATATACAAAGAGCTACAAAACAACCAAAATGTCAAAACAAACAAGCCACTCAAGAAATGGGCACGGGAAATGGGCAAACACTTCACAAAGGAACAATCCCAAATAAATGGCAAATAAACATATGAAAAAATGCTCAAGTTCCCTGGCAATAAGGGAAATCCAAATTAAAACATCAATGAGGTACCACCTAACGCCAGTAAGACTGGCCCACATGAATAAAAGCACCAACAACACTTGTTGGCGAGGTTGCGGAGAAAAGCGATCCCTACTCCACTGCTGGTGGGGCTGCAGGCTGGTACAGCCTCTATGGAAATCAGTATGGAGAATATTCAAACAACTCAAATTCAACATACCGTATGATCCAGCAATAGCACTCCTAGGAATATATCCAGAACAACTGTTTTATGAGAAACCAACATGCACTCCTATGCTCATAGCAGCACAATCAGTAATTGCAAAAACATGGAAGCAACCAAAATGCCCATCAACAGAGGATTGGATAAGAAAGCTATGGTTCGTCTACTCCATGGAATACTACTCAGCTATTAAAAAAAACAAAATGCAGTTCTTTGTGGCCAAATGGGCCAAACTGGAAACCATAATGCTAAGGGAAATGAGCCAATCCCAAAAGGTTAAATACCACATGTTTGCCTTAATTTAAGATGATATGATGTTATGTATAACATGTTATGTTTTGAATGTTATATGTTGTGTATAAACTAAAATTGAAGTATAGGTGAGGTGGTCACAGAAGGTGGCTGGGAACTCGCATTTACTTTTAACATATTGGTTACTCATTACTATGTCAATTAATTCCATAATGATGTAAAGTTTTGCTGATGGTATGTTGGAGCTTCCAACTGACTGGGATGATACTCTGCTGGCTCTGTCTTCAGGCCAGAGAGGGTATACCTAAGAAGCCGTTGAACTTGACTGGACAATAAGATGCTGGACTCTATGTTTGGTATACGCTTGCAATGGGGGAATCTCAACTGAACTTGAGCTGTGGTTATGCAACAAGGTGGAGGAATCCACCATGGTGGGAGGGTATGGGGAGGGGTGGGGAGAACCCAAGTATCTATGTAACTGTGTCACATAATACAATGTAATTAATGAAGTTAAAAAATAAATAATTTTAAAAAAATAAATAAAATTCATAATCATTTAATGAAAGAGGAAGAGGGCCCTGCACCATGGCTCAGTGGCTAAAGCCTCACTTTGCAAGCACTGGGATTGCACATGGGTGCCAGTTTGTGCCCCGAATGCCCTACTTCCCAACCAGCTCCCTGCCTGTGGACTGGGAAAGCAGTCGAGGAAGGCCCAGAGCCTTGGGGCTCTGTGGAGAACCAGAAGAAGCTCCTGGCTTCTGGCTTTGGATCACCTCAGCTCTGGCTGGCATGCGGCAACTTGAGGAGTGAGCCAGTGGACCAAAGACCTTTCTGTATTTTCTTCTCTGCGGATCTGTCTTTCCAATAAGGACAAATAGATCCTTGGGGGGAGGAAAAAAAAAAGTTTGGGTTCCTATCATCCACCAGGGGGACCAGCCGTGATTTAGCCTGGTTCTAGTGAACTGATAAACAGAAGCACTCCATCTCTGTGTCTTTTAAAGTAAATTTAAAAAATAAAGAGTAAAAACATCTCAAAAACAAAAGAACTAAAAATGCAAATGAATAAATTAAAATCTATTTTAAACACATTATGACACAGTTATGACACAGTGAGATGAATCAATGACTAAAGTACAAAAGAAAACATAAATTCACAATTTTTGCAGGTAGAAAGGAATATAACACACTCAGATGATGAACATAAAATTAGGTATAGGTGCTCTTGGTGAATCCATATGAGTACACTAAAAAGTTGCCTCTAAATCATGTTTTTTATAAAATATAATTTGTAACTCTTCCTGTTCCATTTTGCTACTGAACAAGCTAACTTGATCCCAAAGTGAGAATTTTAAAACAACCCCATATTACTTCTCAAAATTTGTTGAATCACCAGTTTGGGGCCAGATACCTAGGTCACTTGCAGCAATGCCACGGTCTGGAAGCTTGAATGGAATTCGGGAGTATAATTAGGTCTCAATAAGCCAGTTAGAAGGTATACCCTAAAATCTGTGATCTCCCTCCAATTTTTGCTTCTCTTCATTCAGTAACTATCCCTTTCTCTCAACCTTCCCCCTCCTTCCTCTGTCTTTGATGCAGCTTTTCCAATGTATAACTCTTAAAAAAAAATACAATGTGCATATGGCCAAGTCCACTATTAATGTGAAAATGTATATAAAATTCACCCCTAAAACAGAAGAACAGCAAAGAATCCATAGCCATTCATAACAAAATGGCGGTCGATTCTATAGTCACCATTATATACATTCCTTCTACACCTGAAATGCTGTTATCACTACCCATGACCACCAGAGTTCTCATACCATTACTACACCAGGGTTGGTCTTAAAGTTCAGGTCTTAACATCTAGGTCATATCCATATACAGATGAAGCTCCACAGTACAATCACTTGTACACAGATGTTTGCATGAAATCAATCAAAGACTTGTAAACTAACATGCCAAGTCATTCCCCATTCCCTGCCACACCAAACTATAGCTATACAGCTACAGGAAGATAACATTTTTGGGATGATGCCAGGAATAATAAAAATTTGTGTTCTAATTCATCTCCTCTGTTCTTTGCTGGAGCATTTCAGCTCTCACTTATGTCCTTGAGGCAAACTCCTTACTGCAAAAGTGACCAAATTTTATTTAGTTGTTGGACAGATAAACTGGCTATATTTTTAAAACATCTATTTTATTTTTATTGGAAAGTAAGTTTTACAGAGCGAAGGAAAGCCAGAAAGAATGATGTTTCATCTGCTGGTTCAGTAACTAAGTGGCCATAATGGCTAGAACTATGACAACCCAAAGCCAGGAGCTTCTTCTGGGTCTTCCACATGAATGCAGGGTCCCAAAGCCTTGGGGCCATTCTCTTTTCCAGGCCACAAGCAGGGAGCTGGATGGAAGTGGAGCATCTGGGACACAAATTGGTGCCCATATGGGATCCTGGTGCGTGCAGGGCAAGGACGTTAGCCACTAGGCTACCATGTCAGGCCCAACTAGCTATATTTTGCAGGATTTATTTTTGTATTGTTTTGGAGTGGGTGAGATATATAATGGGTAAGATGCTAAGATGGAGGGAAATTCACCACTCTAATCTGATACTGATGCCTGTCTGGGATCCATAAACCCCTATTCTCATTTTGGATTTACCATCTCCTTTTTTCCAACCAGATACAACTCACTGATTTTTTTCATGACTTCCCTATAGCTGTGAGTGTGGGTTCATTCCATAGTGGGGAAATCAATTAGCCATTGTTGCTTGTTTTGATATTAGTCTTTCTCCTACTTTGGATCACATGAAAAGTAATATATCCCCAAATATAGTGATATTACTCTTGGCTAATATATCAATAATTTTTAAAATGCTGTTATTTATTTATTTGAAACACAGATAGGAGAGGAAGTGAACTAGAGGCAGAGATACAGATGAGGGAGAGGAAGCGGGAGGAAGGGAGAGACAAAGAGAGCTCCCATCTGCTACTTCACTCTCCATAAGCTCTCAGCATCTGGGCTTTGATCAAACTAAAGCCAGGAGTTGGAAATTCAATCCATATCTTCCACATGGTAGCAGGGACCCAATTACCTGACCCATCATTACTGACTTCCAGAATCCATACAAACAGAAACCTAGAGTAAAGAGCTGGAGCTGGGTATTGAGCCTAAGCATTATTATATGAAATGTGGGTCGCTTACATAGTCTTAAGCACTAAGTTGTACTCCTGCCCCTAAATAATGTTGTGAATGATTAAAAAAAAACACAGACTTTTATATGAGCTCATTCACTCTGCATATCCTTGCTTCAGTGTTTCCTTCTGTTTTGTGAATCCCATTTTTTTATTCAGTATCTTTTCACTGCAATTTAAAAGACTTCAGTATTTTTTGCAATGTAAGCTAGGTGATGAATGTCAGTTCTTCATTTTAAAAATCTTTAAAATGTCTGCTTTTTTATGCTATGTACATAATTCTAGCAAGACTGTTCTCTTCTGGTTCTTTCCATTTTGCAAATAATTTATCCATTTTCTTACAAATTTAACTATTTCTGGCATTCATTATCGATGTTGTCCTTTTGCATATATTGTTTTATTCATCTCTCAGCTTTTAATGTTTCTCCTTTCTCTATTTTCCAGTATTATGCTTACAATGTATTATAATTCTCATATTTTCTTGAATTATACAAGATATTCACCATCACCTCTTTGGATGTTGATGTTCTTTTTTGAAATAAAGTTTTACAACTACAGCTTACACTGTTAGAATGCTTGATAATTATAACTTCTTATCTAGTCTATCCTGCTATTTTTAAACTTCATAATTTCTATTCCTGGGCCTAGCACGGTAGCCTGATGTGGGGCTTTAGGACAAAGAGGTCTCTGGGTCACACACAGTGAACAAGACGACTAATGGAAGAACCCCAGGCAGGGATCATAGGCAGTCCATTACACGTGGGGGCCAAGCCGGCAACCAACGGAGGCGTGAACCAGGGCGGGGATCAAGTTATTTCGAAGAAAGACTGATTGGCCAGGGGGCCATTTCCTTGCTGCTGTGCGCACTCACCTGCCTCTGGCCTGTGGGAGGTGGCTTCCACAGACCTGCTGCTGAGAATTGGCTCTTAGTTCTTCTCCTCTCCTGGAATTCCTGGCCTGAGACTGTATGCTGTTCCTATATAACAGTAAGCTTCCCAATAAACCGAAACTGCTCTGACAGAACCCATGCCACATCCGTTTGTCTCTCACGTGCCCGGAGGCTGGGTGGCAAGCAGTCAGCTCATCCCCTCTGACAATGGGATGATAAAGGATCCTATCAAATTTGTGGGGAGGAGACCCACAGCCTAGTGGCTGAAGTCCTCACCGTGCAAGCACCAGGATCCCATATGGGCACTGGTTTGTGTCGTGGTTGCACCAATTCACTTCCAGCTCCCTTCTTTTGGCCTGAGAAAACCAAAGCCCTGGGACCCGGCACCTATGTGGGAGATCCAGATGCTCTTGGCTCCTGGTTTTGCATTGACACAGCTCTGGGCATTGTGGCCACTTGGGAGTGAACCAGTGGACAGAACATCTGTCTCTCTGACTCTCCTTCTCTCTGTAAATCTGCCTGTCCAATAAAGACAAAATAAATCTTCAAAGCTAATTCTTATTCCCTACCTTTGTGTTCTTGTTTTTGCTGCTTTGTCCACCAATTTCATAAGGTCTATATTCCAAATTTTATACTATACATTTCCCAGTTCTAGAGGGTCCCTTTTTATCTTTATTGGGAACTCAAATAATCTGTTAAAATCTTTTAAGTTGTTGTCAATTTTGTTTACTTTATATTCCAAATTTTAAGTATATTTATAGTTTATCTTAATGGCTTATTGCTAGTAACAAGTTGAGCATTACCAAATCTACTCCACTGAACATTTATTTTCTCTTGATTACATTTCTAATTTGAATTATTCCTCATATATCTGACTTTTGTGAATATATGCTAGAAATATTGCTCCAGAGAGAAAAACGGATCACTTCCTTGTATTCAGCAGATAGTATGAAATGCTAATCGTGTTCATTTATCTGAGAATTACACTAAATAAAGACTGTGCTTCAATTCAATCAATTTTATCTCTTCTTTTAAAATTATTGGGGTAATGTTCAGTATCTCACAGAATTTCTGTCTAAGAACTACAGTGGTAATTTTTCCTCTCTGTAGAACATACCTTAGCCTCCCATCTGACCAACTATCATATTCAACAAAAGTAACCTAGTAATGTAGCGCCTCACCACATGTATTGGTACTTTTTTCATTGCTATGCCAGTTGCTTAAAACTCAGTAACTTTAGAAAGAAAATATAATTTGCTTGGATCCCAGTTTTGGAGAGAAACAGTTAAAAGATCAGGCAAGGGAATCTTAGGGAAGGGTATATAAGAGTGAGAAATCACATCACAATGAAGTGAGTAATTCAAGACCTGGATTTGATCTTGGAACAACTCTCTCTCACTAAAACACAGGGATCTCAGGAGAGGTAGCTTGTATTTTTCCTTCAATAGTTTCTCCAGTGATGTCAGGGCTTCCCATCAACCTTTAACATGAATGGTTCCAGACCACCTCCCAACAGGGTTCTCTCCCTGGGACCTAGTTTCTATCAAGTACAAGCTTGTGGGACAAAACACAAGCAAACAATAACAGAAGATGGGTAAAATAGCTCAACTTTTAAACAAGCAAAAACTCTAGTCTACACCACTAACCTATACGATTTTATAAACCTTACCAGTGCCTGTCCTCAGAGTCCCTTTTCTAAAGCAGGTTCAGTCCCTCAGTAGATACTCCACTCAGATATCAGCAACCAATACCCTTCCAGGAAGGACTCTTTTTTTTTTCTTTTTATAAAAGAGATTTTTTTCTTCAGTTTCTTTTAAACAGAAATTTTGGACTTAAAATACGTATGTATTTTTTTCAGCAATTTCCAGAGAGTTTCATGTTCCCTGCATATTTACAGCATCAAAAAATGTAAAACTTCAAATTATGAAGTTATGAACAGCTCGGGCTTCTTTTGTGTTTTAAGTATATCAACTCAAAGTACTTTTTATTTCAATGTAAGATATATTTTAAACATACATATGGTTTTAATATAATGTAATTGTGGGAGATAACTCTTGGATTTCTGCCTGCTACCTGGTGGGCATGACTCATGGCCTACTTGCCAATTACCTGAAGCACAGCTTCAAGCCGTGCATGCGGAACGTGACCTGTGACATGTCTGGAGGGTCTAAAGGGATAGACAAGCCTTCTAGCCAATTGCAGCGTCATTGTTCGGTGGGAGGACTGTCGGGGCCTGCCCTTTCACCTAGTATACATACATTTGTACTCATTTTACAATAAATGGACATCCCCCACTAGCCCATTCCTGATGGTTCTGTGGCCAAAGAACAACATCTGCTCACACCTCGGTGGTCTTGGGGCCTGCTGACAGGAAATTTGCACAAGATAATGATATGTAATTTAGTTCTACTTAGTGGATTTTGAAGGAAAAAAGTTTTAGCCTAACAGGCTTTTCTGTAAATATAGGCAATTTTATTTGTTATATTTTTTGTCATTGTTTCATATATATTTGTTTTAAGGCTCAAACAAACTGTAATATCTATTAGAATGTGTTACTGTTTAGACATAGAAATTGTTTCAGATTGCTGCATACTACACCAAATTTAATCACTGTTGAGTTCTACCTAAAATAGTTTCAAGAAAATTTGCAGTTACAGAAATGACTACACCCATAATCAGCAATATGGTAGCTAAAAGTAATAGGAGGCTATTGAGAAGTTGAGAATGTCTAAAGCAGACACAGAGTTGCATTTTAATTAATTAAATGTAGCATAAATACCTATTTCTGACTATTGTCTGAGCAGCACATGTCTAACATTTAACCCTTTCCAGCAGACAAGGAATTAGCAACTCCATTACACAGTTTACCAGAGGCCAGAACTCATCACTTGTGTTCTAATTCTGCATGCCAAGATTCACGTGTTATGTTAGTCCATTTTAAAACCCAATTGGCTTAATTATCTCTTTTCCACATGCTGCTTTCCATGGAGCTTGACTCTACAGTAATCACCAATCCAATGACCTGGAATAATTCCATTGCCATTGGTTTCTTTTTGATCATTTCACTGGGAGCCTGTTTCTACTCTGTATAGACTCCCAGTCCCTTGTAAAAATTCTACTGTGAATTTACCTGTGACTCAGGGTTGTAGGATTGCACTTAATCTGTACCCAAACTCCTTATAAATCTATTGGTCTCCCCCACTGCTTTAGACAGAGTAGATGGGGTTATGAACTAACCTATGTGATTCAAATATACTTTTTCTTATTCTAGCTATTTCCTTAAACTCAATTCTTACACAAAATATTGTGATTTCCACCTAAATTATGATACTGGGAAACTTGTTAGAATTAAGTTCAGTAGTTTTGGTTGCTTGACAGATGTAAACAGAAAAGAAAGAAAAAAAAAATCTCATGTAATAAAAATACTTAAAGAATAAATTGATTACCTTTAGTAGGAAGAACAGAAGATTGGTTAAGTGTTGATATGTACCTGGAAGAAAAACATTTATTATCATATAATTACTTTGTTTTTAAAAATTTATTATTAAATCATTGGTAATAAATGTCTTTACTTGTTCATTGTCAAGAAATTGGTGAACTGTGACAGTAGCTATCTCTTATACTAGGCTCCTTGGCTGCATAAATTTGTTTATTGAATAATACAGTTCCACTATTTGAACATCATGTAATATCAAACATATGTCTTGTTAATAATAATTAAATGCATTTGTATTTAAATTTAACTGAAAAATAAATTATTTTAAAGAAATTAAAAACTATGTTCATTAAGAAAAAGTAATTAACCATTAACACTTTTATGTTATTCTCTTTTTTAGGTGGACAGAATTGCAACTTATTTATTTTCAAAGGATGATTTGTGGATCTTCAAACACACACATATTATGTTAAGAGATTTAACTTTTTAATCTTTCAAAATACGGCATTTTGTTTAAGATTTTAATTGTATAATATAGACACTTAAAAAGAACTGTATTAAATTCAGTAAGAGTCATAAGTTCCAAAACAATGTTCCATCAACCTGAAATAATGAGTACGGCATAAAAGCATTACAATTTATGTGGAATTAAACAGAATTACTTCATAAGTATTTTGCTAAAGTAAAGTGAATATGTGAATCTAATTTTAGTCATATTCTAGCACGCACTTCAAATATATGGCTCTCTAATGCCACTAAGCTAAAATACCATAAGGACTATATTTTTAGAACATATGAAAATCTTGAGCAAAAATATCTGCAAAAATAAGTGTAATGTATAAGTAACATATTTTCTCTCAATGCAAAAGGTGTTACTCTCATAATAATAATAGTAAGGGGCAAAAAGGAAAAAATGATTTAAGCAGGAAAAATCTCTGTATGAAGTGTATATTTAGAAAAATAATTCCTGTACACTTATATGATAGCAATTTCAATGCCTCTATAATTTTATAAGATTTTTCATTTCACATTAAAATGGAATAAATCCTTTACAGTAACTCAAATAATTTAAATACTTCATTTCTGTAATGCATTTCATTAAACCATTTGGATAGGAAATTTAAAGTCTCCACCTGATTGATCTGCATGGCCACAGAAAAGAGAAAGCAATATGTTTACATGGTGTTAGTATGTGATTTTAGAAAGAATGTGTGCTTAAGAAAAAAGTGTACAATTAAAATCCGTGTGAATACCTTTTGGTGATGCAAGTTTTTAATTTCTCAAGGATGACATTTAAGAAAGAAGCTACTTCCTAAAAGAACACCAAAGGCAATAGCAATCAAGACCAGAATAAACAAATGGGACCTCATCAAACTAAGAAGCTTCTGTACAGCTAGAGAAACAATCAACAAAGTAAAAAGGCAACCCACAGAATGGGAGAAGATCTTCGCGCACCACATAGGTGATAGAGGGCTAATCTCCACAATATACAAAGAGCTACAAAACAACCAAAATGCCAAAACTAACAAGCCACTCAAGAAATGGGCACGGGAAATGGGCAGACACTTCACAAAGGAACAAACCCAAATGGCAAATAAACATATGAAAAAATGCTCAAGTTCCCTGGCAATAAGGGAAATCCAAATTAAAACATCAATGAGGTACCACCTAACGCCAGTAAGACTGCCCCACATGAATAAAAACACCAACAACACTTGTTGGAAAGAAGCTACTCTTGAAGCCATAACCTCAAAACCTTTTATGACAGGATACATTTTGATACCATTTTAATACACATCTTCTATTTTGAGGGAAAAGGCAAAGCTTTTCAAAAGAAATGGGTTTTGAGATATATAATTTTATCTATAAAAGCACACTGAAGATATGAAGCAAATTATATGAAAATACAAAGATGTCAATGCATTTTCATATTAATATATTTGTGTTTGATGCTTATAACACATGGAATTCTATTACAACATGTAACAGACAAATATGATAGCAAACTTTTGTAACAAAGTTTGTGTGAATCACGTACAAAGGCATGAACTATTGGACAAAGGTCAAAGTTTTTTTAGTACACATAATTCATTATCACAAATCAGTGTTTGGTAAGGCAAACTGTCTAAGTACAAATGGCAAATTCACATAACTTGGTTCTCTTCTTTTGTTTCCATTGAAGAGCCCTACCTCTGGCAATGAAGTCCAGGTGTAAACCTAGCTCAGGACAAGATTTTTGAATAGAGAAATAGGTGCTGATTTTAACTGGGAAGGACTGGCAAGAGAAGATGTAATGCATTCCCAGGGCAATGTCTGAGCGAGGTCTGCAGTGGGAATTTTGTAGAAGTAGAGAGATAAAGTGCATCAATGTGGGTGTGATAATCACACAGCAGCTCTCAGAGACAACATGCCAGGGACTGGGGAGGTGGCTGACTCAGAGAGGGAGGCAGAAGCAGGCTATGCTGGCCAAAGTCACTAGTGACATTGACCCCAGGTTCAGACTGTGCAAGAAGGAAGGTTCTGGTAGGTCTTCAGTGAGGAGGAATGCATGTCTTTCCCCCTTTGTCCAGAAAATTGTTGAGACCAGTGGAGAGAAGGCACCATTCTGAAGATGGCCCAGACCAACCAGTAGACAGCCAGTGTAGGAACAACATATTTCACAGTGTTTGTAGCTTGTACTTGGCTTTGCATGGGCAAACATGGTTAGGTGGTTATCTTCAAAGGATAAATTCATGTTCCCCACTGACTGAATCTGGGCTAGTGTCCTGGCAAGGACTAGTGGATATAAAACAACCTCAACCTTTCATAAGCACCAAAGGAAGGCAAAATGAAAGCTGCCAAGACTGGATAGTCATGTCGATGAGTGCTGTTTCTGGAAATGCCTATGCCCTGTTTTGCACTGGGGCAGGCTTGTGGGGCTGAAGGTATCCTCTGCACCCTCTCGCTATGGGAGTCTTTATCACAAAGACTGTGGGAATTCTATGACTGAGTGACAGTGCATGGTGTATAACTGGGTCTTTGGGCTCACAGATACCTGTATAGATCCAAAGGCTATCACTATGTGTGCTGGCATGAGTCGGGAGTGTGTAACCATTGTGAGCTAACACCTAGGTAGTGATCACAGAGCTGAGGCTGCGATTACACTAACAGTCATGGTTATCGCCTCCTTATTATGCTGATAAAATAGGAAATTGACACACCCAACTTGAGTATCAGCCTGAACTCTCACCCTGCACAGAGCGCTGACTGGAGACACTGGTCACACCAATACACACCTTCACATGTTCACTTTGACCATGCCACAGAGGTATTACTCAAAGATTAAAAGTTATCACAGACGAAACCCAACAAGTCCTCCCAGAAATCTCAAAAACCAAACACAGAAATCCAAGAAACAGAAATAAGGAACAGATTATATTACTCTGCAAAGGAAGATAACCATACTTCAATATTAGAATGTGAAGAGGCAAAGATTAAAGAGAAGCCTGAAAATGAATGACCAAAAATAATAGGATTTCTAAAAAAACAAAGAGAAATTATTGAGATAAAGAAATACATACATGACACAGATGAAAAAATTTGTAAGGTGATGGATAGTTTGAATAGAAATTAAACTGAAATATTATAAATGAAGAATTCAATATGCTTAATAGAATACGTAATAGAAAGCTTCAACAGCTGCCTTCATAAGACAAAAGACCTTATGATACCCAAGACAGAATGAAAGCAGTGAAAAACATTCAGCCTATTAACATAACAAGTAAAAATTTCAAAAATTAGAAAAACTCGCATTGTTCAAGATTTATGGGACACTATTAAGCAATCAAACACATATGTCCTAGGGGTTCCAGAAAGTATGAAAACAGAGAATGGATTATAAGACCTATTCAGCAAAAATAATGGCAGAAAAATACCCCAATGTAGAGAAAGACACAGCTAAGAACAGGAGCACACAGAACTTCTAATAGGCATGATCATAAATTACCTCCGCCACAACACAGTACAACAATGGTTCGGTATGTTCAGCAACCACAAAGAAACATTTTTAAATGTGCTTGAGAGAAATGCCAGTTTACCACCAAAGGATTCTCAATTAGACTATTTGCTGATTTCTAATCAGAAACTGCACAGGCTAGGAGACAACAGAAAGACATAGTCCAGGGCATAAAAGAAAGAAATTGCCAACTGAAAACAATACACTCAGAAAGCTCTCATTTCTACATGCAGGTAAATTAAACATTCCAAAATAAACAGAAATTGAAAGAATTTGGCACTACTTGTCTAGCCCTACAACTGATGTTACATAAAAGATGTGCTACACAAAGAAACAAGATAATTAACACAAATAACATAAACATAGAAAATTTCCCAGTAAAAGTATGAAGAAGATTCAAATTGAGCAATGAGAATACTTATGAAATAAAAATAGTAGCACAAGCAATTATCTTTTTTTAAAAGATTTATTTATTTTATTACAAAGTCAGATATACAGAGAGGAGGAGAGACAGAGAGGAAGATCTTCCGTCCGATGATTCACTCCCCAAGTGAGCCACAACGGGCCGGTGCGCGCCATTCCGAAGCTGGGAACCAGCAACCTCCTCCAGGTCTCCCACCCGGGTGCAGGGTCCCAACGCATCGGGCCGTCCTCGGCTGCTTTCCCAGGCCACAAGCAGGGAGCTGGATGGGAAGTGGAGCTGCCGGGATTAGAACCAGCGCCCATATGGGATCCCAGGGCGTTCAAGGTGAGGACTTCAGCCGCTAGGCCACGCCGCCGGGCCCAGCAATTATCTTTCAATAGTTACCCTGAACACAAATGACAAAAGCACTCCAATGAAAAGGTACAGATTGGCTGAGTGGATTAAAATAGAAAGAAAAAAAAAAAGGAAAACAAGACAAATTTATTTGCTGCCTATAAGAAACAAAAAGAAACATACCAAAATAAACACACAGACCAAAAGGAAAAGGACAGAAAAAAGCTATTCCATGGTAATGGAATAATAAAACAAAAACAAGCAGGTGTAGCCAACCTAATAGCAGACAAAATAAATTTTAACACAAAAATTGTAAAAAGAGAAAAAGATGGGAATTATGGAATTATTAGAGGATAAATTAAAAAAGAAGTGACATAGTAAATGTATTTGTACCTAATGTCAGGACATCTGGATATTTTCATCAAAGCAAGCCACCACAAATTAAAAATAAAGAAAATATAAATTATTGAAAGCATAACATTTATCATTTCTGGCCACAATAGAATGAAGCTGGAAAACAACTCAAGAAACATTTTTAAATATGTAAATACATAGGGAATGAACAATGCATCATTGAATAAATAGTGGACAATGGCAAAAATCTAAAAGGAATTAAAAAAATTCTGGAAATGAATGAAGATGACAGCAAAAACATATGAAAACTTATGAGATCCATCAAAAGCAGGGTTAAGAGGAAAGTTGAGAGCAATTAGTGCCTCTTTCAAGAAATCAGAAATGCATCACATTGCAGGCCCCGGTCTCCCAAGGATTAACTCCACAGCTTAGCTTGTTTCTCAGAGGGAAACAGGATGAGCAATTTTGGCCTGATACATCTAGCCACTGGCTTAACCGCAAGTTCCTGCTTCCTATTTGTCAAGTTATCTGCCAAGGGATTGGATAAACCCTGAGAGGAACTCAAGGGATTTAGGGTGGCCACTAGAGGATTGGATAAACACTGGGAGGAACTCAAGGGATTTAGGGCGGCCACTACTGGGAGGAACTCAAGGGATTTAGGGTGGCCACTACTGGGAGGAACTAGAGGATTTGGGGTGGCCACTTGAGGACTGGATAAACACTGGGAGGAGCTAGGGAGAGTATAAAAGAAAGCCTGGAGTTGCAATAAAGATCAATATATCATCGATCGGCATTCTGTGTACTGCGTGTTGCCTTGTGTTGTCTCTGCGTTGTCTTTTTTGTAACCCTAGTCCCTCCGCTCGGCTCAGGGTATGTGGCGATGTGGGCGTTGCCAACATCACATGTCCTCTCAATACGGCTCAAAAAAAAACAAAAACAAAAACAAAAACCAAACCAAAGTTCGTAGGAAGACAGAAATAATTAAAATTAGAGAAGAAATAAGTAAAATTGAGACCAATAAAATGAAACATAAGGTCAGTGAATGAAGAACTTTTTTTAAAAAATAAAGCCAGTATGCTACTTGTATCACTCGTCCAAAAAAGAGACAGAAGATCCAAATCAATCAAAAGCAGAAATAAAGAGTAAAACATAACAGATAACACAGACACACAAATCATCATCAAGAATTATAACAGCCAGCTATATTCCAATATTCCGATAAATTGGAAAATGCAGAATAAATGGATAGATTTCTGGATACATAGAATCTACTGAGAGTGAGTCATAATGACATACAAAACCTAAACAGACCAATAACTAAGATGAACATTGAGTTAGTAATAAAGACCTGCCCAACAAAGAAAATCCCAGGATCAGATGGCTTCAATGTTGAGTCCTACCAAACTTTTCAAGAATGGATTTTAATTCTTCTCAAGCTATGAAAAACACCTGAAATGGAGGGGATCCTACCACTTCTTCTATAAAGCCAGAGGTAGCTTAATTCCAAAACCAAAAATAAACAAAATGAAAGATAAGCATCATAATTCCAGACATAATGTATTCAGAACTGCCAGACACTGGCACAAATACAGATTTTCATATCAAACGAATAGCATGGAAATCACAGAAATGAACCACATACCTACAACTAACATTTGATATGTACACTGAAATCAATCTAGAGAGAAAACCCACCATCTACAATAAATGGTGAGGGAAAAATTAGCTCTATTTATTCACAAATATGAAACAAAACCCATTTTCACATTATTTCGTGATACATAGTATGTAGCAAGCAGTTACTATAACCATTGAGAATCTAATAAATGAAACATAATATCTATTCTCATGGAACCTTTCATCTAATAATAAAAGCTTCAATAACTAGATCAAAAACATAAATATATATTTGTAAAACAAAAAATGCTATGAAGGAAATAAGTAAAATACTCTAATGTAAAGTCTTTTTAGGAGTAGTTAGGAAAATAGTTCGGTTTTACAGAGCCTTGAAAAATGAAAAATGGCAAGAGATCATTAAAGACCACTGTGTGCTAAGGCCCTATAGCAAAATAAGATGATGGTATGACTGGAACAGGAAACACAGAGGCTCAAGAGGGACAAGGGTAAAGAAACAAAGGTTTGTAGAATCTTGCAGGCTCCAAAGAAAGGGTTCTGATTAAATTTTGCAATGCAATGGGAAGCTACTGTGAAGGGTTCTAGCTTAATGATATATCAATGCCTCTAAAGAGTCAAGGATGAATTCAGAAAGATAAAATGAGTATCAATTTTATTCTGAGCATGAGATGAACAGGCTGAGTACAGCAAAGTATTAACAGACTTGAGATATATTCTAAAGATAGAATAAGTCAAATAGTACAAGATGTGAGTATAGAAGAAAGAATCAAGAAAGATTGGTGAGACCCAAAAAGACTTTCTAACAAATGTTGTGCAGTAGGCCAAAGGGAATATGAGATGATAACTGAAAGGAGGAAGTAGGTACAGGCACTTTTGAACAGTCTTGAGAGCTCATTGTCCAAAACATGGATAGCTGCGTAGGTTGAATCACAATTTGTCATCTGTTTTTTTTTTTTTTATTTTAAGAATTATTTTTATTGAAAAGGCAGATTTAAGAGAGAAGAAAATACAAAGAGAAAGGTCTTCTGTTCACTGATTCACTCCCCACGTGTTCACAATGGCTGGAGCCAGGAGACTCTTCCACGTTTCTCACAAGGGTGCAGGGTCCCAAGGCTTTGGACTAAACTTTACTCCTTTTCCCAGGCCTCAAGCAGGAAGCTGGATGGAAAGTGGTGTAGCCAGGACATGAACCAGCATCCATATGGGATCCTGGTGCTTGCGAGGTGAGGAATTAATCAACAGGTCATTACACTGAGCCCACATTTTATTATCTTAAAGACAGCAATAACAAGGATTGGATCAAGATAAAACCAGCAACCAGGAACCTGATTCAGGTCTTGCATGTGGGTGACAAAGATTCAAGAACTTGGTCTATTCTTGACTTCCTTTCCAGCTTAGCATGATATTTGATTGGAAGCAGTCTCCGTGACTTGAACAGTTGCTTCAATTTGGGATTCTAGTATTGTGACAGTTTAATTCACTGCGTGGAACTCTAACCCATATATTCTAGGTGTTTTAATGGGTATTATATTTAATATCTCTACATTTCAGTTTTCTTATAGAAATATAAGAAGTTGAAATGAAATTTTATTCATTTTGTAATTATGTAAGTTGAACAAATTTTGTGTATTTCATACATACAACATCGTTATGCTTGAAATGAATCTGTCAAATGCTTTCTTTTGACCCAAAACTTAAAATGATTACACATCATTAATTATTTTTATTGGATTTCCAAAACAGAATAATTGAATGACTTACAATTTTGTTCCAACTTGAACTGTGATTGGAGAGAAAGATTATTTTATCATTTCATTTGTCATAAATTTCCAATGCCAGTCACACACATGGACAGGTCCTCAATGTGCAAGTCTGGTTGATAGATCTGGCAAATCAACATTTCATTGGAAGCCCATATGCAGCAACCTTATGCCAGCTTATATTTGCCAACAGGAACAACAGTTCTAGGTCTTTATGTTGCCAACTATTTTGACATATTTTTGCCTACATAAGGCCCTGACTATGGCTTGAACACAACTGAAAGCCCAAAGATATTGGCTTCTCTCCCTACTGGTACTTCAACCAAGAAGAATGGAAAACTACAGGCCAACATTCATTGACAAGACAGGAATTTTCAGTGGGTGTTTTTCATTATTCTAGACAGGGTTCATTTTTCCTGTCAAAATAAATATGCCAGTTATTTGTCTGAAGCTTCTGTGTTCTGAAATGCTGCTTGATGAAATGAATATTTTCACAGAATTAGAAATTTTATGCTAAATATTCGGCTTCCACAACTAAACAGAGGGTACTTTTATGGTTTATTTAAATAGCATTTCCATCGTTTCCTCTTTTGTAAAGATAATTTCACAAACTGGCCAGCCAAAGCTAACACAATCCATCTAACATTGACAAGGACAGGGCACTTCACTGAGGCTTGTTCTATTGGCATTAGATTATAGAACACCCTGCAATATATCACCCTACATTTTTTCATTTGGCATCAAAAGTGTGCTGTCCTTAGAAGACTTCCAGTAAGGATGCCTTTAGTTTTAACAATTCTATTACAAATGAAACAAGTTAAACTTGTCTAGCTGCTAGTCAATTATTCATTTTCATACACATTGGTATTCAAAAAAGAAAGGAAAAAATATTTCACCCATTTCATTAAATTTCTTTGATATTATTTTATGCTTTAGGCAATACCTGTAAGATATGCATGGCACCTAAGACACTTAGACCAGAACAACCACTGAATGTGAAATGGGTTTTTCAAAAGCAGACATAAAAATAGCTCCAGTTTTCCCTTACAATCATTACAGAAAATAACCTCCTGAGGAAAAAAAACTGACAAATAAAAATAAAGCTGAGACAATTCATTGAATCGTAAAAGAAAAAAATTTACAAGATAACATCATCAACTGTTCCAGTTGTTAGGTTTTCCTTCTAAGACTGTCTATGTTGAGTTACTTAAATAAGTTGGTCAATTTAAAATTGCAAGGCATAAAATAGAGCTGCTTCAAATGGGTTACAGTCACAATATAACTACATTTTATGCTTTCAGACAGGCACAGTTTTTATATTCTGTCTTAGGAAGGAAAGCATTTTACATACAGAGGTGAGTATTTTCAATTAAAACTGAAAAAAATAAACTGAAGTTATAATTGTTGCAATTTTTTCAAATTGCATATAAAACTCCCAACTTGCTATGTCAGGATGAACTAAACTGAATTAAAATATATTCACTGATCGATTAGTTCACATCATATGTTTTTTCCCCTTACATTACTCTGAAATAATGCAGCCATGAATACACTTGATATAATAGATGAGTGTTTGTCAGTTTTCACTCAAAATGGAATTCTTGAGCACCTCTTATCATGAGAAATACTAGAACAAACCTGGAGATCATTATCAGTTTTGATCAACACACTTCCTAATGCAACTGTGAACCCTCATACAGTTACAAAGCAATACACCAATATGTACATTCACACATAAATTCCCATTTTCAGAATAATAACACTATTAACGATATTTATTATATAGAATATTCATCATTTCTACAAGAGAGGAATACTCAGCATAGCTTATAGACTATCTAATATTTACCTTTCTTCTATTGCACAAAATTAATGTATGATAATCATTTAGGTTTTGTTTTCATTAAATTTTAGGAGTTAAGACAAAATAAAAATAAAGTTTTTTTTTTCAACTTTTCAGCATTTATTTTTTGACATACATATACTCCTCCAACATTGCAGCAGGTTAAACCTGTATATCTGGCATCCCATTTGGGCACCTGCTTTGCATCCAATCCAGCTCCTTGCTTATGGTATGAGAAAGCAGCAGAGGATTTCTCAAGTCCTTGGGCCCCTGCACCAACATGGTAGACCCAGAAGTCTGGCTCTTGGCTTCAGACTGACTCAGTTTCAGCCATTATGGAGAAAATGGAGGGGAAAGAGAAGTAAAAAAAACGAATGGAGAGAGAGAGAGAGAAGAAAATGGCAAAAATTCTGGTTATTTATTATCTTTCATTAAAATGGCTATATTTTTTAAAGATTAATTTATTTTTCCTGGAAAGGCAGATATTCAGAAAAGTGGAGGGACAGAAGAAAGATCTTCCATGCCATGGTTTACTCCCTAAGCAGCTGCAATGGCTGGGGCTGAGCCAATCAGAAGCCAGGGGCCAGGAGCTTCTTCCAGGTCTCCCACATGAGTGCAGGGTCCCAAAGTTTTGGGCTGTTCTTGACTGCTTTCCCAAGCCACAAGCAGGGAGCTGGATGGGAAGCAGGACCTCTGGGATTAGAACTGGTGCCCATATGGGATCCCGGCGCGTTCAAGGCAAGGATTTTAACTGCTATGCTATTGTGTAGGGCCAAAAATGGCTATTTTTAATGAAGCTCCAAAATACCACCATTGTCTTGCCAAACCATATGTCCTCAGGCGCCAGAGTCTTGAGACATTCTCTGCTGCTTTTCCAAGTACATTAGCAGGGAGCTGGAACAGAGGCAATGGCTCAATCTAGTATACCACAACACCAGCCCCCTTAAACAGTTTCACTGTTAGGGGCTGCAACCTGAACATCCTTCTGTTACCTGAAAACGTTCAAGAGTCTGATTGAGTTCAAATCAACATAAGAAAAGAAAGAGCAAGATGGTTCACCAACTAGTAGAAGCAGTATATATTCATTCAAGGTGGAATAAAAATGGAAGAGAGGGCCTAGCATGATGATTCAGTGGCTAAATCTTTGGCTTGCACGTGCCAGGATACCATATGTGTACAAGTACATATACCAGCTGTCCCACTGGAAAAGCAACACAGAACGGCCCAAAGTCTTGGGACTCTGCATCCACATGAGACACCCGGAAAAAGCTCCTGGCTCCTGACTTCAGATTGGCTCAGCTCCAGCTGTTGAGGCCACTCGGGGAGTGAAACAGTGGACAGAAGTCATTCTCTCTGTCTCTCCTTCTCACTGAAAATCTGCCTTTCCAATAAAAATAAATAAATAAATACTTAACCAAAAAAGTAAGGGAAACTATGGGAGTCTCAAATGTTCCTGCTCTATGCTGGGTTAAGCAAGTTTAACTACCTATATTCTTTAAATCAGATGTAGATTTGCCATGTTTTTTGAAATGATATTTGATAGTCTTATGTAATTCATAATTATGTGAGCATATCACGATATACTTTTCACTATTGGCTACAATGTCATTGTTTCCACCCAAAGCATTACATTACATATATACAACTTATCTTTAATTATGAATAATTAATCACATGAACTCAAATAAATGTAGAGTGCAATTGACTTTGCATAAATTTCATGTCCATTTAAAAACACTTTCAATCTAAAATAGCATGACTAATGTTAAACATATATGAAACATTTAAAGATTGTTTACATCCCAAAAGAATTAACAATAATTTTGCTAAATGAAATAATCTGGAAATTATTTTTCATCTGCTATGTGCTTCCCAAGACAGCATTTATCCTTATAACTGTTCTTTCTACAACACCACCATTTTCCTTCATCATATATTAAACTATTCTACTATATAGCTTTTGCTCTGCTGTACTTTCACATTTTCAGGCACACCATAATAAACTGTTATTTGATTCATAACACAAAATTTTTAAAACTGCTAATACTCAGACTGTAATAAGATTATCTTAAAAGAAAAACCAGAAATTATGTTATTTGGCATAGAAAACTGACATTCTAAGATAGCAGAGACTTTGTTCACCAATATACTTCAAACACTATATGCAGAATCTGGAATACAGGGTATGTAAATTAAATATTTGATCCATGAATGAATTCTCAAAAATCAAATTAAAACATGAAAAATCATTACACATGGTGAAAGTTATTGTTAGAATAACGTTGAAAGTAATGCAGAGTATTAAGAAAGGCAAGATACGTAATGTTTGTATATGGAATCACCTGACACTTTGTGTACATGTGGCTAGTAGAAGAAACATTTCACCTAAGGACATACGAACATTCATCATAACTTAATTTCCTGGTATAGTTTTCAGGATACATGAAAGGTCCATCTACAGGCAAACGGATAAGCAAAATGAGGTATATATGTAGAATGTAATGTTATTCAGCCTATGAAAAGAAATCCTTTTACATCAAACAACATGAATGAACCTCAGCAAATTACAGTGAATAAATCACCAAGAATAAGACAAATCCTATTCACTACTAACATTTCATACTAATTCTATTCATGTGAGGCGTGAAATTCCCAAAAAAACACAAAATAGAATAGTAGTAACCAGGGGAAGAAAAAAAACCAGCAAGTTGTTTAATAACTTTAGGAGAAGTGCTGATTTGTTTTTCAACAATATGAGTTTACATCACAGTACCAAACTATGTATGCAAATCTTGTTAGCATGGCAAAATTTATGCTATGCTTTTAGCCCTTATTTACACTCCTGTGGAACTGTGATCTTTCTACTTTTCACTCACTGAGTATTATGATTAGTGATGGATTAACCCTGTGATTTTAGCCTGGATTGAAATTATGTTTTTGCAAAAATTAAGGAACAAAAAGGAAGGAGGAGGATGATGCAGGAGTGAATTCTAGGTATCTAATCAGAATATTATCTGTGAAACACATGAAATCTATTCTCTACATATTTATACCATGTTTTAAAAATTATTAATCAGGAATCTTACAACTGTTTCATTATTATTTAAAAGTTATGTTCTAGTGGATAAAGCCAGCTGCAACACAGGTATCTCGTTTCAACACCTGTTTAAGTCTGAGCTGTTCCACTTCCTCTCCATCTCCATGCTAATGTGATGGGGGAGACAGCAAAGGCTGTCTCAGGTGCTTGGCTCCTGTACCCATGTGGAATGGGCAAGGGCTACTGTCTCCAGGTTGTCTGACCATTGCAGACATTTCAGCAGTGAACCAGCAGATGTAAGACTTTGCATCTCTCCCTCTGCAATTCTGTCTTCTGAATAATCATTAAAATCTTTCTGTCAAAAACTAAAAACTCTCTTTCAATTATAAATACATAGAAAACTGAAATTGCTAACAAAACATTTATCTATACACTGTAGTTAAAACCATTAAAATTGTATTATTTGTAAAAAAAAAAATACTATCAGGTAAGTTCTAAAGCTCACTTACTACTTTCCAGATAACTTAGAAATAGCAGCCTTTTTCTATCCTGGTCAAATTGTCATACTCCTTCTAGGTTTGTGTTATCTTGAAACATCTTACCAATTACACTTTCAACACTAGAAATGATCTTGAAGAGCTCCATTAATGCAAGTTATTTTTGTCAGCATCACTTTCCTCTAGGGCATCTTGATCTTATTTGTCATAATAATTTTCCTTATTTATGTCAATAAATGTATCTTTACTAAGTTCCTCTGGCAGTATAGCTAGGGTCTCTAAACAGTGACATGTTTATCCTATTTCTGTAATTTATAAAAATTGTGTTTTGTTTGGGGCATGATAGGAAGGCAACAGGTAACGGTGCTGGAATCTGAGTATTTCAGGCTTACTGTGCTTGCGGGCAGGACAAAGGCTCCTGTGAGCTCCCTTTGTTGGAAAAACCTGACACTTGATGTCATACACACTGCACTGCTCTACGAGTAAATGTACCACAGATGACTTCCTTGAGAGACAATACCCAGAAATTTGTTCCTGTTTCTTTTTTCCTGAAGTTTACTTAAGGCACTATTTTCCCTTGTTAATGTTTAGCTGTATCCTTTCATTGTGATGATCTATATGAAGATTATAACAGCTTCTGAATCCTGTGTTTCATCATCTAATCTGCGGGTGGTCCTCAAGTCTTCTAACATACCTTACTATAAAATAATACATGGAAAATTGCTATATAAGGCTTAAAACACAGCTAACATTAATTACACATTAATTACACAGGCTTTTCGATTGTAATGGAAAAGGAAGACTGACTACAAGGAGAGAGCCCCAGCGCTGAGTTACTTATTATTGTATGATGACGTCATATAGGTTATGCACTATTGACATGCAAAATACATATTTTTTTTTGGCTGGCATTGTTTTACAACCGAATGCAAAAGTGCATCACATATGAGCAACAGTTTGAGACCAAATGCTCAAGTTTTGATCTAGCTCATTGCTAATTTACTTGGGAAAGCAGTCAAAGATACCACTAATACTTGTTCCTATCCAACCATCCACCTATGTGAGACATACCAGGGATGACTCTTCACTCACTCACTCGTTTGTTCATTCATTCATTCACCTCTCTATTAGTCTCTCTCTCTCTCTGCCTCTCAAGTAAATAAATGCATATTTAAAAAAATTTAAAGTCTAAGTTCTTTGAGAAGGAAGAAATGGGGCCATATTTGCTCTAATTTTGGCCCTACTTGCTCTCTTAAGAGGTGCCTGTTCTTGTCCCACCTGCTTCACTTCCCATTCAGCTCCTTGCTTGTGGCCTCAGAAAATAGCAGAGGATGGTCTAAAGCCATGGGACCCTGCAACTGCATGAGACACCTGGAAGAAGCTACTGGCTTCTGGCTTTGGGTCAGCTCAGCTCTGGCCATTGCAGCTATTTGGCAAGTGAACCAAAAGATGGAAAATCTTTCTCTCCATCTCTCCTACTCCTTGTACATTTGCCTTTCCAAAGAAAATAAGTAAATCTTAAACACAGAACAAAGGACAGGAAAAGGAAGCAGTGAGTGTCCTTACTATAGTTTTGATGTGCTTCATTCCCCTGTCCCTCCCCATAAGCTGTATGTGCTACAAGCTTGGACCACAGTATGATGGTGTAAATGCAGCTTTCATTTATGGAGCCTTGTGGAAGGTAATTAGATCCGGGGAACATCACCTCAGAAGATTGCTTCTGAGACAAGCTGGTGCCTCCTTTTCTTCTCTCTTATATGTGCTACTTAGAAGTCTCAGAGCACTGCAGCCATGAAGCCACCCACTGTGCCTTTGTAGTAACAGAAATTCTCATCAGGTATTAAGAAAACAATAGGGTAGCCCAGTCTTAAACTTCTAGTTAGCGCTAGACTTAGTGCTATAAGCTAATAAGTTTCCTTTTTATAGCATGACAGTCCCAGATATTTTTATATAGTAACAAAGAATAAATTGTGACAAAATTATACATCTGTAGCATTAATCTGAAAGTTATAAAACAACAGAACATTTTTTCCTTACAGATCTTCCTTAGATACATATTCTGTTGAGAAGGTAAAGAAAAGTTCTAAAAGGAACACCACTTAGAAGGCAATTTTTTTAAGCTTTGTTATTTTCAAAGCCTACATTGTGGTTCTCAGATGTTGACAAGTATTCTAAAAATTTTCTCAAACTGCATGTCTTCCTAATAATCTTATGTTTTAAAACTAACACTTTTGTGGTACAATTATAACATGGCTATTATTAGAGGTGAGAGACAAGGTCACAAAAATATGCAAGGTTGCAGTAATTCACAACAATGTTCGGCTTCACAAGTCCAATGTGAGAATGTGCCATGAACTGTGGTCTACAAACTTCTGTGATGTGGGGGGATTGAGCATTCTCATTACAGGCACTCTTAGAAAATAAATCCTTTCTAATATCACAAAGGAGAACACATTTTTTTAAATTCAGTAAAGAAAACTGAATAAAATTATTTAATTCTATCAAAGTTTCTTTTTTTAAGTATCAAATAAGCATATCATTTGAAACTTGAGATATATATATATATATATATATATATATATATATATATATGACAGGTATCAATTGTGAAAGCAAACATTACAACAAATAACTACTTTAAAACAAAACATTCTAAAGTTGGGGCTGTTTTGGGGGCCTTGCATGCTGAACCTCTACCTTGAACCTTCAGGCACCATTTTGCATCCTAACTGCTCCACTTCCCATCCAGCTCCTACATTATGGCCTGAGAAAGAAGAGTAGGATGGCTCAAGTTCTTGGGTCTCTGAACCTATGTGGGAGACCAGGAGAGATTTCTTGGCTTCTGGCTCCTGACTGCTAGTTCCTGGCTTTAGCTCAGCTCAGCTGCAACCATTGCAGCTATTTGGTGAGTGGGCCAGCTGACAGGATTTCTTTCTGTGTCTCTCCTCTCCGTAAACTGCCTTTTATACAAAAATGAAAAAACCTCCTTACTTACATTTTTGAAATTGTAGATCTGGGTTTATCTAAACTCATGATACATTTTCTTCAAGAAGCAATTCTCATGTCCTATTTTTCATTATAGAAACTATGCATTGGTATCAAAATGGATAATTCGTCTAGCAATTATACCTGTAAGGTAGCAATTGTTATATCTACATATCTTTCTGAAAATTCCTAAAACTGGAAAATATAATAAGCTATGGTAATGTGTTTTAAGACATGGCTAATATTAATACACACCAAATCCCAAAAGGCATATTCCAAAAGCTTTGAAGCAATATTTCAGTCTACTTGTAAATTACCATAATTCACAGAAGTTTGCAGAGACACAGACTCATGTTTAGGATAAAAAACAGCCATTTATTACTCAGATCATTAGCAATAGCCAGAGCATCATTATTTTTCATAATGGTTCTCATTTCCAAAAATTAAAGAACACAAAGTGAAGGGAAACAGATAACATATACAGTAGGTTGCACTATAGAAGAAACCACTAGGGATTTTGAGTTTAGAAAGCTTTAATGTTTCCTAGTGGCAATTTTATATAAAACATGTATTTTATAACAGCTTACATTATAGTAAGTTATTCCTTTCAGTTTCTACTTATTTTTTTTTTACTTGAAGGGTAGAGAGAAAGAGAGTTTCTATCTACCGATTCATTCCCCAGAAGCTTGCAACAGTCAGGAAAGGGTTGGGCAGAGGCAAAAGTCAGGGACTGAACTACATTGTGGGCTGCCACATGGGTGACAATGACAAACTACTTGAACCATCATCTACTGCCTCCCACAATCATCAGGAATCTCAGTTGGAAGCAAAGTATCTGGAACTCAAACCGACACCCCAGCATGAGACAGGGGTATTCTAGGGCACAACCTAACTGCTGCACTAAATAGGTAAGTTTATACTGAGCCACAACCACATTCGCCTTCCGCTCTGGAAACAGATATCACAGTCTTCCAGGGCAGTAAATAAACCTGCACTTTACTCCAGAAAGAGATAAAATCTGTTTCCCAAGATTATTCACTATTGGAACACCCTTCAAAAGACAGTCCAAGAAACCAAAGGGTAATTAGTGTCTGTGCAGTATACTGTACAACAAGAATCAATGCCAGAGAAGGATTCAAATAGACAAAAACAAAGATTACCAGGAATAAATATCCAAATGCTCCTGCCCCTGTATTTTGGTACCTAACCGAGAAAAACACAACTGCAGGAAAGCTCTGAATGCAGCAACGGTTCTGCATACATAACAGGAAGAACAAGATAAGATCCAACAGTGTGCGCTGTTCCCACGGCTAGCAAATATCCTTGACAACAGAGTGGCCCAAAAGGCAAACCAACCATCACACTGCCCTATTGTTCTCCCCTTCCCCCTTCCTCTGCAACATGAAGCCTAAAATTCTGAAAGATAACTTACTCAGTCTGAGCTAAGAAAAAAAAATTATGGACAGTAGAGCTACCTAGCTTATACCAAAAATAAGAGTATAGGTTTGGTAATTACGACAGTTTTATATTACTATTAAAAATATTACTTTTGGTGTCATATTACTTACGCTACGAGTGTGTTGACTTGCTGCCTGCAATATCAGCATCCCATATGATAACTTGTTTGAGTCCTGGCTGCCCAACTTATAATCCAGTTCACTGCTAATGTCCTTGGGAAAGCAGTGGAAGATGGCTTAAGAAATAGGGCCCCTAATACCAATATACGAGACCTAGATAGATTTTCAGGCTCTGGCTTTGGCACAGCTCAGGCCGAACTGTGGTGGTTATTTGGGTTGGGGAGTGAATGAGAGGATACAAGATCTCTCTCTCTTTCTCTCCCTTTCTCTCTCTCTCTCTCTCTCGCTCTCGCTCTCTCCCTCCCTCCTTCCCTCCTCCCTACATCCCCTCTATCAGGATGTATCCAACAAAATAAGCTTAGGTGACAGGTGCAAGGCTGGGAACCTGTTGTGGAGATGATCCAGGAAAAGGAGATCACCGGCCCCTCGCCCAGCATGGATGCTGCTTCCGAAGCATCTTGGAGATGCTTTTGTACTTTCTCTGATAATGAGCAAACATCTATGTTCTATTTAGTCAGCTAAACAAGGGCAGACATTGCTCTTTATCTATTCCCCATTTCAATAGTGATTTGATCAAGGTGCCTTGTTAGCATTCTTTGAACTCCCTGCTTACAGACATGACCTAAGTCTGAGTTGTATTTGAACTATTGTTTTTTTTTGGGGGGGTGTGTATAAACTGAACCCTGGAAGTAAACTGTAAGTTGACCAAGAGAGCAATTCCCTCCCATCTCGTTTTCTTCATCCTCCTTCCCAAGGACCTGCAAGGTAAACTTGAACCCTCCCCACACCTTCTTTATAATTCTGCTTTTTGAAAAAATTTTAAAATATGTATTTCAAAAAATTGATGTTACTTGTACACAATATCTTCTTTAAAGAAGGAATCAATAATATGGTTCATTATACAAATCAGTAATATTTATAATGCTCAGATACCAGGAGCCTTTTATTTTAAATGTAAAACTCAAGAATAGGTTTTTTTTTATTCAAGAACTATGAATTCCCACTAACAACAAATAACAGACACAAACATAGCAACATATTACATTAATGATCCGATTAGGAACAATGCAAATTTAGCCATTTCATATTCAAACTACTTCCATCTAAATCCCTTAGGTAATAATCATTAAAATTATTGCATTTAAATGTGTGCTTAAGCTTTCCTCCAGGGTTGCTATGTTTGCTAAATTATTTGCTTGAATTAAAGTCATAATAGTTAGAAATAAATTTAAGTGATGATAGCCAGTGCCATTCTGTTGATAAAAAGCACATATTCTTCGAGATTCATTGCAATTCCCATCAAATCATCAACAGAATTATTTTTATAGGCTAGAAAAATATAAACCTAAAATTTATATGAGACAATAGAAGTCAAAGTGATCTTGAGGACAGGGAGGAATGATGATGGAGGAATGATGATATGACTCCAAAACATGTTACAAAGCTATAATACCAAAATGCCATGGCGCTAGAATAAACCAACACATAGGCAATAGGGAACACAGAAATCAATGCACATAAATATAGCTGCCTTATTTGTTAAAGTACAACAACATACAATGGAGAAAAAACAGTCTCTTCAACTAATGATTCTGGCAAGACAAGGCATGCATATGTAAAAGCCTGAAATTAGATTGCTACCTTTCAACATATTGTAAAGTCAACTCAAACTTTATTCAAAGAACTAAATATACAATCTGAAACTGTGAAGTTACTGAAAGAAAATGTAAGAGAAGCACTTCAAGATATTGGTATGGGCATTAGGATAAAACCATGAAAAGAAGGCAAAAAAGAAAAACAAACAAATGGGATTATATCAAACTAAGACACTTTTGTATAACAAAGGAAATAATTGGATGAAAAAACAAGCAGAAAGGAAGAAAATGTTTGTGCACTATTCATCCAACAAAGGATTAATCTCTAGAATTGCAAAAAATTCAATTCCTCAACAACAAACTAAATAATATTATTTAAAAATTGACAAGTGATTTGAAAAGAGATTCCTTGAAAGACATTAGCAGTGAACAAGAATATGAAAAACGTTAACATCAATAATCATCAAGGAGATACAAACCAAAACCAAAATGAACTATCACATCACTTCAAGTAGAACAGCTATTATGAAAAAGGACTAAATAAATAAAAAGAAATATGCTCCAAGATGCAGAAAAAAGAAATGACGCATTGTTAGTGGAAAGGTAAGTTACTACAGTCACTGTGGAAAACAGTATGCTGATTCCTGTAAAATCTCCTCTGTGATCTAAAATTTACACTACTGGACATATCCCCTCAAAATGAAAGGATTATATCCAAAAGATGGCTGAATTCTGTTTATTGATGGTAGTCAAAGGATAAAATCAATAAGGTATTCACCAACAAATGAACGGGAAAAAGACAGACATAGACAATGCTATATTATTCAATCATAAAAAGAACTGAAGTTCTCTTAGCCGTAGTAAAATGGAGAACATTAAGTGAAATCAGAGATACACAGAATGAAAATACTAAACATCCTCTCTCAAATTCAGAAGCTTGGAAATGTCAATGTAAATGTAAAATTGTGGTTACCAGTAACTGGAAAGGACTAGGGAACATTAGAAAAAAAAGAGGTCAAAATAAGTCTTATGGTTTCAGAGCACAGTGGGCAATAAAGTTGTGTCACCATTGTTATTAGTGAAAAGTTTAATGTCATCATTTTAGAAATCTTTCTGAAGTAGAACTTACAAAAGTATTAGATAAGACTGTTTTAATAATAAAACAGAAGCAAATTAAACATCTAATAATTTATAATCGTTCACATATTTTTATATATGTCAAAATTTGAGAATTTTTCCTTAAATAAGGAATCATGCAAAAATATAACATATGAATTAAATGTACCTCTTAGATGATATTTTTCACAGATGTTAAGATGTTGAGCTTTAACAGGAGGGATATCTGTACTAATCAAAGTTGATTATGACTTTATGACTACTCCACAGTACACCTGACTTCTCAAGGAGAAATGTAATGCTGCACATTTATGGAGAAATTTCACTCAAGCACACAAAAATTCTGTTACTTCACTATAAATTGGGGAATAGTAAAGGATTTTTTATCTGTCGCTTCTTTAATCATTCCTCTACAGTGTATTTGCATAGATTTAGAAAAAGAATAGTATCTGTGTCTCCTGTCCCGCGGAAGAAATCACCCGATACTGGAGAGTGTTTCAGAGGCACTTTTATTCCAACCTTCAGTTCCCTCCTTTGGGGCAGAAGCCCCTGGCTTATATATCCCTCCTATCCGTTAAATCCGTTACCCAGAAGCCTTCAGTTAAGTCAGTTAAGTCCGTTATTTCCCTTACACAGAGAACCTCCTCACCCCTCCCCTGAGGCCCCTGGCTATCTCTCAATCCTCCAATCAGCTTACACGCCTGAGGCAAGCAGTAAAGGGCCAATCACAGGGCACTTCCTGAAACCTGTCTCCAAGAGGAAGTAGAGTCCAGGCATCATCTTAGGGCAGGGCACACGTGCAATGCTCCCAACAGAATAGAGTTTGACATATGGTGGAGCTGGGATGGTACAATGAAAGCAATTTGTCTATCTCTGAAACAAAGTATTAAATGATCAGTATCTCCACTTACTACAATGTTTTTTCTCTGCTAAATGAAGTAATAATTTTCAAATAAAATGCTTCTGAAATCAACAAGTTGGCTGTTTCATATGAGGAAGAAAAATGATATGGAAATTATGAGAAAAATATTCTATTAAATATTTTTGTAAATATTCATATAAGAAAAAAATGCAGGAAAAATAATCTTATTATGTCAACAAGTATCTGAATAAATGCAGTGCAAAAATTTGCATGTACTCCATTTTGTATTTAAGATTCACAGGAGTATGTGGCATGACCAAAGAACACGTATCAAGAGATACGGAGCTTTCATTTTTCCAAAATCTGTTACACTGTCTCTAAAATAATTTCAATTATTTATGCTTCTCAAAATAAACAATTCTTTCTCTGCACTTTAATAAAAGTCAGAATTCTCTAAGAACCATAGGCAATTAGCTTTACATTAAAAAAAATAAGCACTGTACAAATTTCTCAAAGACTAAGAAACATGTTTCCATTCCCTGAAACTGGCTAATAATATTTTAACATGAAAATTCTTTGCCTAATTATTTCTCCTTAGTAGATAAAGACAGATTTTGCAAAAAAAAAAAAAATAGTATTTTGTTACTCAAAAAGTTTCTATTGGCTCATTTTCAACTCCCTACCAACATAGCACTCTATTTACATATCAAAGGTGAGATTCACACATTTAGCTCAACACAGCCTAAGGCATTGCTGGCCATGCTTGATGTGATAGTTCTAATCTTTAGCATGATGTGTAGAACAGAGGAAATTCTCCATATACATAATTATTGAATAAACTCAACCTAGATTTCCTAAATACAGTAGGTTCTATAAAACAAAACAAAACAACAACAAAACCTAGCCTCCAGCCTGGCACCATGGCTTAACTTGCTCAATGGGCTAATCCTCCCCTCTTGTAAGCACTGGAATCACATGTAGGTGCTGCTTTGCCTCCTGGTTAATGGCCAGAGAAAACAGTAGAGAATAGCCATTTATGTGTGAGACCCAGCAGAAACTCAGCTCTGGTTGATGTAATTTGGGGAAGGAAGCAACAGATACAAGAGCTTTCTCGCTTTCTCCCTGTCAATCTGCCTTTCCAATAAAAACAAGTATTGTGTCAAAAAACAAACTAGACTCATTATGTGTCTCATGTCTAGGATGAACTATTGTTGATTTTTTCAAGAAGGGTGAGTTTCTCCCAGCTGTTTATTGAATTCTAAATACTTTACCTATGAAGTAAAATTACAGAAAACCTGATATTTCTTCCATCTTCAGGAATTACCCTAAAGTAAATAACCTCAGCCCTTAATCCATTCTCTTCTGTATGCATTCATCTTCACTGTGCCATTCCACTCACCTTTGAAACCCTGCAACATGAGTTGTGTGAGAAAATCCACTTTCCTCCACTCAGATGATGTTCTCACAACATCTTCATGCTAATATTCCTTCTTTCAACAATCACATTATATATAACATATGTGTGTATGTATGTATGTATGTATATAATTTGTTTCAACCAGACTGAAATCTTCAGCTTCTGTGCTCCCTTAGAAATCTCCCAATATGTCTATGTAGCATTTATCTGTGTCCCTAAATAGTCCAAGCCTTTTTCAACAATTATTTTTGCCGATATCTCAAATCCTTTGCTTCAGTCTTATCTGCAGCCCCAGCTAAAGAAACCTCTTCCCAGAGATAATTCGTTTAATGTTTCAAAATTGATGGGACAGCCTCATATTTCATGATTCTCCATAAACTCTGCTATATTATTGAAGTGAAGAGGACCAGAGTAACTACCTCTAGAAAGCTACAACCATCCTGGGCTCTCCCTTTCTTCAAATCTACATTTAATCAACTGCAAAATATTTTCAAACCTAAATATTTTAATATTCATGGGAGATGTCTAAGTAGCTTTTCTATCTTTGGGTTAATAAATGACCTCACTGAGAATCATGGAAAAATGTGGTTTATACAGAAAGCAAGGCAGTTTCAAGTTTTGTTCAATTACCTACAGAGCAAGAAGGAAACTCACAGCTTAAGTAGGTGGACATATGGAAAAAAAGTGTGCAGAAGACACAGCAGGGGAAGGGAAAAAGTCATAGGAACTTTGGAGGGTTAAATGTTAAGTAATGTTCTTTACAGAGAGAACAAAACAATGAATATTTTTGAAAGTTAACTCTAGTATTCAGTTGGAAGTTATTACTTTTATCCTTTTTCAACTATTCTGTACTATTTTCAATCATTTAACAAAATACATGATGAACCATAACTTTTGGTAGAATAAATTTCCATATATATATATAAATATTTATTTTATTATCGAACATCATAAAGTTGAAACTGATAGAATTCAAACTCAATAAATTATGGAAAAAATCTCTTAAAGTAGATTCAGTTAAATAGTGAAGTAAGGAGGAAAGTGTAGTCGTCTTGGGACTGTAAATATAGAATGCACAATATGTGTTTTCTTTATATAAAAAAACAAAATTTAAAAACAAATGTCTTTAAAAATTTCAGTGATCATATTGGAAAAAAGAATCCTCTATGAATGTGAGATGTGATGTGAGGAGAAATTACAACTCTGTTCTCTGATTAAACATGTAAGACTAAAATAAGCAAACAAAAAATAAGTACCTGCAAAAGAATGCTGGGCCATATGCTTTACCTTATAAGACAGTCAATATTTAAAATGAGTTTGAAAGTCAAAGTGACATTATGTTTAATATCCTGAAAGCGACTGAAGAGCAGAAGCTTAGAGATATTTCTAAAGTAATAAATTACCCTTCATATAAAAAGGCTTACTTAATAAGAAACTATAGCAATTATCTTTTTATTCCCCTAATAAAGTATACATTAATAAACTACTTTTTAAAGTATTTGGCAAGAAAATTCTGCTTAATATTTCCTTCAGTTAATTTTACTCAAGTAATTAATAAAAAGTAGAATAATTAATAAAACTTTCAACAATTCAGTATTCACGCATAATAAAAGACCTGTATTTATTAGCTAGGGATTCCACAGAGACTTCAGATAACAGAATTCTAATCTGCTGTGAGGATCACAGAAAAATTTCAAGGCATTAAGAAGTTGTACTCTAGTACTGCAGAAAAGCGCAATAAAGTATCTCAAGCACAGGTGACTTAGGCAGTAAACAATCACTAACCTTCTCATTACCTCCTAGGACTACTCCTAGATGAACTGGGAGTGTGTCTCATGTTGGTACAGGGGTTTGTAATCTTTGGCAAATTAGTATACAAATATTAAAATAAATTACCGAATGTGACTTAAATACAGCAAACAGCAAATCAAATTAAAATGAAAGTAAATCTTATTTTACATCAGAAAATAAGCACCTAAATTTCCATTAGAAAATGAAAAAAGCAATAGCTAACTCATGAGTACTTAGAAGATTTTTGAAATGTATTTAAGCTTTTTAACTTCAAAACATTGAGTGCCTTAAACATGAGTTGTGCAAATGCTGTACAGCAAATGAGCAAATGCTTTTGTCCATATGTTGTATTTAATCAATCTATCTATCTATCTATCTATCTATCTATCTATTTTGAAAGGGAAAGTGGATGAGTAAGGCAAAGAAAGAAAGGAAAGGTGGGAGAGAGAAACAGAGAGAGGTATCTCCATCTGCTGGTTCGTTCTCCCGTGTCTAGCACATGAGCAGTCAGTGCTGCCACCCACTGTCTGAGTTGACAGGAAGCTTGAGTCAGGAGACAGAGCAAAGACAGCCACATACCCTAATGTGGGACACAGGTGTTTTAATCAGTAGGCTAATTTCCTACTACCAATGTATATTTTAAAATCTCATTTCCTAATAAATTGATAGAAATTATTTGCAAATAGTTTGTACTAGTAATTTCAATTAGTTCTTTTGCTTACAGCTTCTTGGAAAAATTTGCCTTCTCAAATGATTTCAAGTTCTCTAACAAAGTTTTCATAATATATATTTTTAAGATTTATTTATTTTTACTGCAAAGTCAGATACACAGATAGGAGGAGAGACAGAGAGGAACATCTTCCGTCCGATGTTCCTCTCCTCAAGTGACCGCCACAGTCGGTGCTGTGCTGATCCGAAGCCAGGAGCCAGGAACTTCTTCTGGATCTCCCACATGGGTGCAGGGTCCCAAGGCTTTGTGCCATCCTTGACTGCTTTCCCAGGCCACAAGCAGGGAGCTGGATGGGAAATGGGGCTGCCGGGATTAACTGGCGCCCATATGGGAACCTGGCAGGTTCAAGGCAAGGACTTTAGCCACAAGGCCACTGCACTGGGTCAAATTTTCATACTATTTTAAAGACATATTCATTTGACTAAAGCACATATATTTCAGAATGATTTTTGGTGAAAACAGAAATTTATGGTAGGTATTTGTAGTACCTATACTCAGAATACTGTGTTTTTTCATAGACTTCCACTTAATTATCCTAAATTTCAAGTTAAAGAAAGTTTTGATTAATTAGGCTCTTGCATACCAAACTATCAGTGAGCAGAAAAAATGCATGACTTCTCTGATGGCCATAAAAGAAGTACATAAAAATCTGTCCTTCACTTTTAGATAAGGCTTCATCCTACCTTCTTCACCACCCCCACAAAACTAGCAAGTATCTCATAAAAAACATAGGAGGGAAGTTTTGAGCAATTCTCTCTAATTTTACACAGCCTAATGATGTTGGCCTACCCCAAAACAAATGCTTACTTGGACCACTGCTTATAATTATTCCTCTGTTAGTGAAAAAAAAAAAAACACACATATAGAGTAAATACAAACAATTCTAGTCATAAACAGAGAATAAGGATAACTATGGCTTTCTTGTGGCTAATAATTGAAGTCATCACAGTAGCCTTAATTATAATATGTAAAGACATTATATAAGGTGTTTTCTAATTAGTATGATGAGATTTTGGGTTTCTCACTTCCTCCATCCTAAATGAATTACAGAATAGCAGCAGTACTTAAAAGGTATTTTTACATAACAACTTAAAACAGTAAGGTAGAGAAAAATCACACTTAATTCCTGGATACCTACTTTGAATATTTTGATTCATTAGGTATAGGAAAAGACTCTTTGATTCATTAGTTACAAGAACAAGCTCTCTACATATTTTAATCCTCAAAGACGATTTTGGGGAATGTTATATATTAGAACCAGTTTTAGAACTCTCATAGTAAGCTAAGATAGTTTTGTGAAAGTCATACTATCTTAACCTTTTAATGTTTTTGTTTCTTTGATCTTATTGCCCAATGCCAAATAAACCATGATGAAGTTTGTGAGATAAGTAAAAAGAGCAACTTTGTATACAATAACATAACTTCTGTATTGATCTTTGCACCTATTACAGAAGCTATTTTCCTGTCAACGTAGAGAAAAATTGGTGCTCCACTTTCTAGGTGATTAAAGTCTGAAAATGTCTGGGGCTTTGAGAAGAGTTACTGAAGAAAGTGATATTTCTATGTCTTAGATAATCCTTTCCCCAAATAATATGGTGCTCTGGTCAGTAGATGAAAACTACCAGAATGTAATTGGTTGTCAATCTACACATGGATGCTTCAAAGCAAGTTCTGACACTGCTACTCTGGGTTCTTGTGCTACAGATATTTTATAAGTTTCCAAATATTACATGTTGGAAAAATTCATATGCCAAGAAAAATTTCTAAGCAGTAGCTTAACTGAACATTTTATTTTAAAAGTAATGAAAAAGAGTAAAGTTAATAAACTCGAGTAACTTTAAGACACTAATTCCTTTTTCTCACTCAACAGTTCCTCTTCCCTATTTGATATACTCGGTAATTTAGACATGAAGATGAAATGTAAGATAAAAAAAGTCAGTGGACTCATACAATGTTTGAGATATCTCTTATAGAAAAATAAATAGCATTTTTCCTCTGACATTTCATTATTGTTTCAGAATTACAAAACAAATATAACTACTTTATGTTATCAACTAGAGTATTACATTTTCCTTTACTATGCCTCATCTCTTTCCTTAATACCTACTCAACAGGATTTACTATCTACTACTGTGTTAATATTGGATTTGAATACAAAGAAGATAGTCATTGCCACCAAGAGGTTCAATTTTAATTAGTTGCATAGCAATTTAATATCATGTAATTGTACAAATTGTATATAAAAGCCCATGTATAGTTTTTGGTCTATATTCAAGTATTCAAATTGTAAAAGAGATCTACGCTTACACTTTGTGAACAAGGGAAGATAAATATTGCTTGCAATGTTGCATATACAGAAATAGAGAAGAAATTATAGAAGAGAAGCTGTATAAGTTAGCACCGAAGGTGAATAATGCAGCTAGAGTAAAAATTATGATTTCAGATACCACCCTTAGCACCTTACGGTTTTGCATCTTGTACAGAGTATTTATCCACACTGTGTCTTGGTTTCCTGCTATGTAAAATTGGAATGTAAAAGCATCTTCACTAATACATTAAAAGTTGTATGAGAAATGTGGATATTGTTCATATTATGATTATGAAGTGATTTTTTTGGTCTTGTTCAAGTCTCATACAAAATGACTGGTACCATTTATCAATAACAGCTTTTGTTTCACTCCAAGACATTGCAAAAATAAAGTCATCACACTGTTATTTGGTCCCAGGTCTTATTGGCTTATAACTTATTGGCTTATGGAGTGTCTTACATATTTTATTGTCAGAAAATCTACAACACTTTTGTCAAACTGCAAAGAAAAAAAGAATAGTTTTCTAATCACATACTGTCTGCCAAAGAATTGCCCAAGTGAAGGATACTATTTCATCTGTCTGTTGTGAAGAGATGTTGACTCATCAAGAGTGAGCTTAAACCATTTTGCTGGAGGTGCAGGATGTCAAAACTAGTATGGTTTATTGGACGTCCAGCTCTGCATCATGGCCTATGAAGTCGAACAAGAACCAAATACAACAGACATCAAAGCAGAACTTGGAAGGGAGAGAGACACACACCATGAAATAGGAAAGGGACTACTAAAATCATACTTGCTCTCCTCTTCCTTCTACTCACTTTGAAGTTGAATGTTCCTGCTTCCTTTGACATCCACTTCCTTTTCTTTGCTCATAACTATCCTTTCTTCAAACAGTATGAAGTTCTGTAGCACTCAGTTTTACAGGCAGTGAAGGCCATTTCTTGACATTGATGTCTACACAGGTAAACAATATGTACTTGGAAACAATATTAAAGCTATAGATGGTTATTACATATTTGTCTTTTTTTGTGAAAAAGAGATTCTTGTTTGAACTAAAATTATGAAATAGCTACTGTTTATATTTGCTATTTAGAATTTTCCAAATGGCCCAAATATTGGATTACAAGTAATTTTTTCATCTTGTTGAAAATAAAGGAAACATTAACTATTATCCCTGAAGCCTGAAATGATTTAGCTTTCCTATCAATATATCTTTTGGGGAAATCAGCACCAGTGATGCTATCATTAACATAAATGCTGAAAATACACAATTTTTGCCTGAAGATGTAGATTACATAATTAATTCTACATAGAATCTTCATTTTCAAATCAACCTACCAGTGTTTTCTCATCTCTAACCAAGTATACAAAATTAATCAACTCTCTGAAGCACATATTTTGTGACATGACAGTAATGTGCCTGCCATAACCAATCAGGTGAAACATCATCATAAGCCAGGCATTTCAAAGATGGGACTTTAAAAATTAATGAGCAAAGGTAGTTAAACATGTACACTTTCAACCTTTCTTTTCTTTGAGGAATCTAAATAGGACAGATATGGAACTCACTTTTCTTGAAAGGCAGCTATTCAAATTTTCAACTGACTGTTATAAAGTGTTACATTTCAGGAGAAAATAAGTATAATATACCCATATATCAATGCTTTTTAAAGTGATAGGTATTTTTTTCTGTAAGTACTCTTTTTTATCTAAATTCTCTGAAACCCCTGTTTTTGTTTTTGGCTTGTTTTAATACAATCTTCCCCTCATCAACTTCTCCAAACTAGGATTTATTATTCCTCAAATACTTTGTATCATTAGAGGAACATGAAGTTTGTCTCCTGTCTTTTGAGTTGTATCTCTTACTACAAGAACCAATCATCATTACCCAAGTAATTGCTGCACAATCATATATTGCTTGAATACATATGAAGAATTCAAAACACATGCTACATGTACATACAGCAGATATTATCTATATCACACTTTACGCCTGACTAGGGTAAACATTGTGGCTATAATTACTGTATTTTCCTACCATTTATTTCCATGGTTTCATAAAATTCCTTCAAATAAATAGCAATTATTTCTAATAGTAACTATTTTGCTCTTAACTGAAAAACAAAATACAAAAGAACATAACACATCATGTAATTTCATCTGTGGAAAATCAGGAACACAAGAAGGGCTATTATATGACACTAGAATTCTTACTAATGACTCCTCCAGAAGAGGTAATAGCTAAAAGTGGACAAAAGTAAGCCTTTCAGGATTTTAATAGTGTCTAGCAGTGGCACAGCTAATTATATGTGCAATTGCCATTGAGCTTTCTAGGTAAGATTTTGTAAACTTTGAGAACGTAATACTTAAAAACGAATTTTAAAATACAACATATATTTAATAATACTCTCAATTTAACAGTATTTATTTATTTTTTGAGGCAGAGTAACAGAGAATGAAAGAAAGGAAAAGTTTAGTAGAAAGGAGAGAAATCAACAAATGGCCACAACGCCTAGGCTAGGCCAGACCAAAGCTGAAAACTTCACTTAGGTATTCCAATTGGCTATCAAGGGCCCAACCTCTTGGGCCATTTTTCATTGTTTTTCCAAGGCCATTATCAGGAAATTGGACCAGAAGTGCAGCAGGTGAGACAACAACTGCTAACAATACAGAATGCCAGTGTCTCAGGCAGGGTTCTAACCCTATATGTAACAATGCCAACCCACTTAGCTTCCCCCTCCAAAACAGCTATTTATCTCAGTATTCCCTATACTTAGTCCTTCCGAAATTCAACTGTTTTAGGTAAAAACTGTTTCCTGTGACCCTGGAATTCTTGACTAGGACTATCTGGTATTCTTTCTCTAAACTTCTAGTCCAAAAATGTCTCTTTGATCATATCCATTAACGGTGATTTGATCTTTATTAAAATACGTTCCTCTACAATAACCTCTATGCCTCCAATCAGAATGGCTCTACAATACTTAGTATAATTTTCAAGTCAGAGTAGAAATTTAGTAAATACATATTAGATTTTTTTTTAAAGATTTATTTTTATTACAAAGTCAGATATACAGAGAGGAGGAGATACAGAGAGGAAGATCTTCCGTCTGATGATTCGCTCCCCAAGTGAGCCACAACGGCCGGTGTGCGCTGATCCAAAGCCAGGAGCCAGGAACCTCTTCCAGGTCTCCCACGCGGGTGCAGGGTCCCAACGCATTGGGCCATCCTCGACTGCTTTCCCAGGCCACAAGCAGGAAGCTGGATGGGAAGTAGAGCTGCCGGGATTAGAACCGGCGCCCATATGGGATCCTGGGGCATTCAAGGCGAGGACTTTAGCCACTAGGCCACGCCGCCGGGCCCAGTAAATACATATTAGATTAATACTTATGAACAATTTACTTAAAATTAAAATATAGAACATGAAATGTGCTCACACCAACTGAATTCCGAAAGTGACAAAAAAGGAAAAAAGGTTAATTTTTTACAGCCATACAAGCTGTAATAAATTAATAAACTATGATAAGAAAAGCCTGTTTGAAGTGAGCAAGGACTGAAAGATGATTTCAGATCTTCAGGCAACTGCTGGGATTGGGAGAAGCAAGGTCCTTGAAACAAGCCTGCCAGAAATGACAGCCATTGCTTGAAATGTGATGTAATAGAAGACCATGAAGGCTTGAGAGGATGTCGGAAGGGGAAACACATTTTCTACAAGGAAGAATGATATGAATGAAACTGACTTCATTTAAAACAGGAAACCAGAAGACAAGTGTAATATGTTTAAAACACAGAACCAAACACATCCACACACACACACACACACACACACACACCCTCTGTGGCCTACAATTCGATATCAAAAGAAAGCATTCTGTAAAAATGAAAGAAATAATGATATTTACTGACATTCAAAAGCTAAAATACTCTGCCAAACTATTAGGGAAGCTTCTTCAGGCATGCAGTATATGTTATCCAATGTAAAATTAGGTTGGTGGGAAAAAAGAAAGAACACTTCAAATGTAAAATATGGGTAAATTTGAAAGGAAGTTTTTTTCTTTTCTAAAAACATATATAAATACATTAGCTATTTCAAGAACTATAAAGTAATGATGGATTAATTAGTTTATAATACATGCCATGGTAAAATGTATGGCAGCAATAACACATGAATAGAATTATAGTTTTTAATAGCTTTACACCGTATGGGAAGCAGTATAATATTAAATTAAGGTGTAATACAAACAGACTGCATATTGTCATGTATTAAACAACCATTAATCAAATAAATACAGCAAATTTATTGTTAATTAGTAGAGTTAAAATGTTAACAAAAGAGAGAAATTCTTTTAGAAGTTACTCAATTAAAGGACATAAGAAACAAAGAACGGAGAAAACAAAACAGAAAATAAAATGTGGAACCAGTTCAAATCTGCCACATTAATAAATAGATCATATGTTAATGAAATAAGTTCTATTGAAAAGCAAATATTGTCAGTCTGAGTAAATATATTCTAAATCGCTGTAAATAATACATTTTAAATATTTTTAAATGTGCAAAACAGTACAGAAAGACTTATCACACAAAAGCTTTTATAATAAAAAATGTTGGTATGTAACGTCTACAAGTACACATGGGACCAACACAGTGACATAGCTGGTAAAGCCACATCTACAGTGCCAATATCATGTACGTGCCTTGTCCGTTTTGATCAAATATCAGACATTGCATATTCTATTTTGTATATTGGAAATTTGACTTCCAAAATAATACACAGCTAAAATATTTTCCTGTTTTTAGTTTCATCTAGGTAGTAGTGAGGCATTTCTCACATAGGAACTAGATTATCGGGGCAATAGCTGAGATACAGTGGGTTAAGGCACTGCTTACAAACAGTTCAAAACCTAACTGATCCAATTTTGACCCGGCTAATGTGCTCATAAAATCAATAGAAGATGGACCACATCCTAGTGCCTGTGCCACATATGTGGGAGGCTCAGATGAAGCTCCTGGCTCCTTACTGGAACTTGGTTCAAAGCCAAGGCCACTGTACCCATTTGCAGAGTGAACAAGCAAATCTTTCTCATTGATAGTGACCTTTTAAATAAATAAATAAATACATGCTTTTAAAAATAAATTATTGATTTCCTACTACTGAGCTTAAACTTTCACGTACTCTATAGAAAACTTCTTGAAATTTATTTTTCAGTCTCAGTGGTGGGAGGAGACACCATTCTCAATCTTACTGGCACCATCCTATGTGAGCACATTTTTGAGAGAGATATTGTAAAGCTCCTTGAATGTAAATTATCTTTATATACAAACACACAACAAAAAGTTAACTAGGAAGAAAACTATTCAGATGTAGATCCACACATTTATATGGTCAATTTTTTTTTTTTATAAAGGTGCTGAGGTAATCTTATGAGGAAAGATTTTATTTTTGACAAATATTATCAGAAACTAGAATTCCCATTTAAACTTTCCTTTCTCACTAAACAAATACTATCTCCAAGGAAACCAAAGCCCAAAATAGAAAAGATTAAAATTGTGATAATTCTAGGGAGGAGAAAAAGTCTAAAGGAAGCATTTGGAAAATAGAATCAAACAAAAAGATTCCTAGGGAAACATAAAAGAATGAACTATTAAGAGACAGAAATTTATGGTTTACCTCTTCAAAAACAAAAATGACTGCTCTTCTTTACACAAAGAAATAAAAATGCATCAATAACCTTTGAGGAGATAATCTACGTGCACATAATTGGCAAAGTGGGCACACTCAGTATCAAAATATATATTAGCATCACAGAAACTCAAATCAAAATGACATATTACACTTCATATTGTTATTTTAAAATTAACAATGTCAAGGTTTCAGAAAGAGATAAAGTAATTAGGTATTTCAGACTGAATGTTTATGTCTTTCAAAATATTACTTGGTCAAAACAGAATATTCGATGATGGTGATATTTCGATGTCTATCCTTTGTGAGGTAATTAAGTGGTGACAGTAGAGTACTTATGAGGTTAGTGCCCTAATGACAAGAGGATGGAGTGGCTCCTGCTGTTTTTGCCACTTTAGAAGACAACCTGAAGGCATACCAGATCTCATTCAAGCTGACACCCTAGTATTAGACACGTAACATCCAGAACTGTACTAAACAAATTTCTGTTACTCACAAGTCACCTCATTTGTGGTACTTCAGTATAGAAGTCCCAACTAAGACATTGAAACACACACATGTCCCTGATGAAATCTACAAACCAATGTATAATGTCAATAGTTGTATGTTGACATAAATAATGACTACATGAGTTGTTAATTAGTCAAATTTATGCAACCTAGGAATTTAAAACTTCATCACATTATGCACAATTCATACTAGAAATGTAAAACTATCTATTTGTGAATCTTCACTTAAAAAGTGGAGCTGATTGTGATACACTGTGCTTTCAGTGTTGATAATCTACTATAGTTTGTAGTTCATTCTAATTTGAAACATTTTAATTAATATAAATATGTCTGTAAAAAGTCCAAATAAGTGCATGTGTCAAAGAAAGTATTCATCATTCACATAAAGGTATGTCTAAATTCCATTTTCCATGAAATTGTTTAATAAAGCCTTGTATAGCATTTTTAAAAAAGATTTATTTATTTTTATTAGAAAGTCAGATACACAGAGAGGAGGAGAGACAGACAGGAAGATCCTCCATCTGATGATTCACTCCCCAAGTAACCTCAACGGCCAGTGCTGAGCCAATCCAAAGCCAGGAGCCAGGAACCTCTCCCCAGGTCTCGCACGTAGGTAAGGGTCTTAATGCTTTAGGCTGTGCTCGACTGCTCTCCCAGACCACAAGCAAGGAGCTGGATGGGAAGCGGGGCCCTGGGATTAGAACCGGTGCCCATATGGTATCCCAGGGTGTATTGCATTTTAAATGGCCAGGAATTATATGTACCAGAAAATCTTGCTTTCATGGAGTATAGGTGAACAACATTAGCTGAGCATTTTTAAGTCATCTGTGAGTTAAAAGTAAAGTTTAAAACAAATAAAGATGTCATATCAAAAACACACCATACAAAAACACAATTTTCAAAGAGTTATATTTATATTCCATATTTAACTATTTGATACCTATGAGCAATTTTTTGTCTTCGAAATCTTTTAAATATTGTGTTCAGAACTAATTTCTTTTTTATTTCCTAGATTTTGATCCCATTGGTAATGCACCCCAGAACACTATTTAGGAAATACATGAAAGGGGAATTCAAAAATTTCAGAGTACAGTGGAACTGAAAGACAAATTTATTTTAGTGTGAAACATTTTTTTGAATTACTGTATAGTTTTGTCATACTATACATTTTCCATTGAAAACACACTTTTATAATCTATTCAAAAATTAAGCATTTGATTCAAATTTAACATAAAAATGTTTTCCTTTGAAATTATTCAGTATACTATACAGTAATATTCACATGAAAACATGTATGAGCTTCCATACTTTTCCCTAAGATAGAAATTCTTCAATAATTAAAAAAAAATCACACCTACTAAAATTTATTAGTATCCATACATGCAACCATATCCCTTAATAAAATATATGAAAGAACTTTAAAAAGCCTATGGAAACTGAGCTTAAAAACTAGTTGGTTTTGTTGAACAAAAAGTTTTAAATCCATGTATGAGTTTCTTATAACATGCATTTTATATGAAACTTTTAAAATTGCATTATATTTTGGTAAAGTGGGAACTCCAAATCATGCAAAATCCCAGGGATTCTGTACAGAAATTATGCGCAGCAATGGAAATAATCAACAAAGTGAGGAGACATCTAAGAGAATGAGAAACGAGACTTGTAAGCTACCTATCTAAGGATCAATATCTAGAATATGCCAGCAACTTAAGAAAGTCAACAACAAAAATCAACCAATCCAGTTAAGAAGCAGTTTAAGGGCCTCAATAAATAGTTTTTAAGAAATAAAATGGTCCAAACATACACAGTAAATAAAAAGCTCAGCATTACCAGCCATCAGGGAAATGCAAATCAAAAGAACAATGAGATTTCAATTCATCCTTCAGAATGGATAAGATCCAAAAGGCAGAGAATTCCAAGTGCTGGGGAAGATGTGCAGAAATGAGAACTCTTACAGACTGCTAGTGGGAACATCAATTAGCACAGTCATTGTGAAAACTGTATGCAGCCTTCTTTAGAAGCTACAAATAGACATTGTTACATGATTCAGGAATAAAAGATATGAACATATTATATCAAAGAGATACTTGCACCTGCACCTCCATGTTTATAGTCACATTGATCAAAATAGCCAAAACATGGAATCAATGAAAGTATCCATCATAGAAACTGCAAAGAATGAGTAGTATACACACACAATTCACATGCAATGAATATGATTGTTACAAGACGAGAATGAAATAGAAACAGAAAGACAAATATATCACATGTTTGTATTTCAATGTGGTAAGTAAATCTAGAAAAAAGAAACAAACCAAAGACATATCTGGATGCATTTGTGTTGTTGGAAATAAAACTTTATCAAACTCTGCTTTCTCTTTGTCAAACCAATGGCTGGGAATATTGTACTACATTTTCAGTGATCTATGGATATTTTTCAGTTCACTCTAAATGGAAAAATTGACATCTTTTCACTTCATTGCTGTTCTTAGTTCCATGCCTATATTCTTAAGACCTTCCTTCACTTTTTGGTTAATACTTGAACTTTTTATTTAGGGAAGCATTAAGCCTTTGAGTAAAAATCATTGTATTCTTATAATTTTACTGAGAAACTTCATTGAATCCATTCTTTCCACATTTATATCACATGGAAGTGAGCACTGCAATGTTGTAATTATCATGTTTGGAGGGATCCTGGAAATTCAAAGTATTAACAGATTTCATTAAAAATGAAAATAAAGAATTTATTCATAAAGCAAACACCTTCTGCTCTTTCAACAGTATTTTTGATATGTCCACATTATATTGGATTTTTGATCATGTACTAGGGAAGCAACAGTGGGTAATCCAGTGGGTAACTGGATCGAGATTAAGATCTTTCTTGGGTTAAAGATTTTAAAAGTAGTTTATGAAAAAGATATGTTCCCTTAGAAAAAAAATTTTATCTTTTTGAACATTTTATTTCACCTTCTAAACTTACAAAACAAAGAGTGTGAGATAATAAACAGGTTTCTCATATGTTCCTTACTGCATTTCTCCTACTAATCTCTCATATCTGTATGCTTTTTAAAAATTAATGAAACTCACTGAGGTTCCCTTAATTTTGAATGTTATAACTTTCTATCCCTCATGCCTCCCAGATTCTGTTATCAATATTCAATATTTAGAGAGATTTTCCAGTTCAATCAAGTTAGCTGCAAATGACAAGATTCATTATCTTACTAACAAAACAATAGTCCAATGTGTGTATATACATATATAATTTTTCCTCACCCATTCATCTGAAAATGAACACCATGGTTGGTTGATTGCATATTTTGGATATTGTGAGCACTCTTTGTATATACATAATGGAGCAAGTATTTCTTTGATGCAATGAGTTCATGTCTAGGGTATATACCCAATAATTGGATTGATAGATATAGCAACTAGATATGGCAGTTCCATTTGCGGTTCATACAGAAATCTTCATATTGTTTTCCTATGATGGCTGCCCCATTTTACATTCCAACTAAAAATAAATAAGAGCTCCTCTTTTCAACATCCTCACCAGTGCGTGTTACTTTCTGTTATCTTCACAATACCCATTCTGACTACGGTGAAGTGATGTCTCAGTGTGATTTTGATGTCATATAACTGACAACTACTATTATGGAACATTTTTCATGTATTTGTTGGTCATTTGCCTTTGTATTTTTGAAAATTGTTTCTTTGGGTATTTTGCTTAACTAGAGTAGTTGTTCTTTTTCTTTTTGTTGCACTTTTAGTCATTGGCCTATTCTGGTTGTTAATTCTTTATCAGACGGGTGGTTTGCAAGTATTTTCTCCCATTATGTTGGATGTCTCTTCATTCTATTGATTGTTTCCCTGCCAGTCCAGAAGCTTCAGCTTGTGATATATCATTTTTCCAGTTTTACTTTCATTTTCTGTGCTGGTGGAATCTCACCCGAAAAATCATCACCTACAGCAAATTTTTGAAGTGTTTTCCATATATTTTCTGCTGGAAGTGTCAGAACTTCCAATCTTACATCTAGATCTTCGATTCATAGAGTTTTAATTTTTGTGCTGGAGGAAAGGTAGAGATCTAATTCATTCTAAATAAATACACCCCGTTTTGTTATTTTTTTAAAAGAGCAGGGCCCCTGCACTGGGTTTACTCTTCTCAGACCTTCAAAATAGGCAGGTGGCTATAGAAGGTAACAACTGCCTACAAAATGTTCCAACAATGTTTTGTATGTTAATCATAATAAGTTGGTACAAAACCATATTTGTCACTGCTTGAATGAAGCCAGGCAACCCCACAACCAGGAAAAACAGGATTGAGATTTGTGGCCCAATATTGGATGATGAAAATCCTCATTGTTTTTACTCCTTGGTCTTAAAATTTCCATACTCTTACTGCTTCTTTTTATACCATGTGTCTTTACTGACTTCATTCATTTTGAATATTACAGAATAAAAGCTTTCCTGCTGAAGCTGATTTTGAAACAGCCCTCTATATCACACAAGACAATCTTCTCCAAGGCCATTCTCAAACAGCCTAGGACAGACAGCAAGAGAACGCCCATTAAGTAGTTCAATGTCCAAACTTTGCTAGTCTGAAGAAAACATACAAGATGGATTTTCCTCCACTTTATGTTCATAGATTATGGATTACTTCTAACTAGATAGACACCAGCCTATGCGTATATAAGTGGTCAAAGAAAATTGGGAACTTTTGTGTGGCTGGGTAGAAAAGAAATACAGAGGCAGCCTTGGGATCAGGTCAGCAGTACATATCTAAAACATGCTCTTATTCAATAAGCTTACCTAGTTGTTTCTGTGTGTTTTAATGAGGGAAGAAATATAGGAATAAACCAGAATTATATATCAAAGTTTTTCCATTATTTAATATCATGGTTAGGTTGGCACCCAGCTCTTTCCTTGCAGACAGCTTAAAAGATCCCCATCTATTTTTTTCCCAAAGGACTATGAAGTCCTTGAAAGAATTTTAGGAATTCTGTTCCCAGATAACACCTTCACACTCAGGGAGACATCTCAGATAGGAAGGCGAGAGAAGATCCATAACTAAACACATAAAACTCCAATCTGAATGCAGACTGGGCTGTGAGTTCTTTTCGGAAATGCCAACTTAGTTTATCAGGTATTTTCTGTTCAATAAACATTATTTCAACATTCATAATGAAAAGACTATCCTGTCTTCAAAGTGTATCCTTGATTCCTTTATGAGAGGTCATTTGACTGTATGCATGTGGATTGCCTTCAGGACTCTCCATGCTGTTCCATTCTTTTACGGGCTTAATTTGATATGCTTATTCTGCTATTATAATCAACACAACATTTCATAAGCTTTGCTTTCAGATATCATGATATCTCCTGCTTGGTTTTTGGATTGCTTTGGCATTCCTGGTCTTTTATGCCTTCACATGAATTTTAAGTTTTTTTTTTTTTTTAATTCAGTAAAGGATACAACTGCTATCTTGATTGCACTGAATCTGTAAATTTATCCTTAAGATAAAATGTCATTCAACACATAAATCAGTGCCAGAAATCAACAGCATATGTAATAGAAACTACATGATCATCTCAATAGCTGAAGTAAAAGCAAGATTCAATGCACCTGCATGTAAAAGTCCTCCACATTTTAAGTGTAATAGAATCAACCTTCAAAATGAGAAGAGATATTCATGGCAAACCAACAGCATATCTCATCATGAATAGGGGAAAAGCTTAAAGTATTTCTCTCACCCAGATGTGAAGATAGAATGCAGTACGCATCTCTACTATCAAATCTAAGATGGACTCCCAATGAAACTGTTATATATGTCTTGACTATAAGATGACTGGACTCTCTACCATTGTCCATACCTACAATTTCAGGATGCACTTAATAGTAGAACGATGGACTTATGACTGTTCTAATGATATAGGGGAAACTGGTGGGGGGGACAGCATTTTGGGAAGGGAGGAGGGAAATCCCAGAGCCTATGGAACTGTAGCTTAAAATAATAAAATAATTTAACATAAAAGCATTTCTTTAAAGATCTGGAATAACATGAGGATGTTCACTTTCATCACACATATTCAATATATAAGAGGATAAAGAAATAAATGACATCAAAATAAGAAAAGACAAATCAATCAAGCATCTATGTTTTCAGATCTTAAGACTCTGCCCATGGATACATCTAAACACTGCCAAAAAGCTGTTAGAACTGGTAAACCAATTAACAGAAGTCAAAGGATACAAAAGTGTATCAAAATGGCATTTTCTACACCGATAATGAGCTTTCTAAAAGAGAAATCATAAAAAAAATCCTGACCATAAATGGTTATAAAACAAATCACATATTTAAGAACAAATTTAAGCAAGGAATGAAAAAGCTCACAATAAGGAGCCTGGAGTGAAGTATCGCAGATCACTGTCTACAGGAGCAGCATCCCATATGGGCTCCGGTTTAAGTCTCAGGTACCACACTTCTGACCCAGTTTCCTGCTGATGCAATGTGGAAAGCAGGGGAAGATGGCCCATTTCCTTGGTTCCCTGCACCCATAGGAGATGGTTAGAATTCTCTAACCATCGCATTCATTTGGGGATTGAGCAGTGCATGGAAGATTTCTTTCCCTCTTGCTCACTCACTTGTTTTCTCTGTTTCACCTCTTTCCCTCTTTATCTTTACAATTAAAATAAATAAATCTTTAAAAAATAAACATTTTAATAATATAAACTGTGAAACACTGATGAAAGAAACTGAAGATACGAACCAATCCCAAAAGATTAGATACCACATGTTTGCCTTAATTTAATATGATATGATGTTAAGCATATCATGTTATGTTATGGATATTATGTCATTTGTAGTATATAAACTAAAATTGAACTGTGAATGGGGGGTCACAGAAAGTGGTTAAGAAATTGCATTTATTTTTAACATGTTGACTGCTCAATATCATGTCAATTAATTCCATAACGATGTTAATTGTTGCAGATGGTATATTAGTGCTTTTATTTGACTGGGAAGATACTCTGCTGACTCTGCCCTCAGACCAGAGAGGGTCTTCCCAATAAGTAGTTGGACTTGTCTGGACTATGGGATGTTGGACTCTATGCTTGGCAAATTCTTGCAGGGAGGGAATTTCAACTAAACTTGAACTATGGTTATGCAGCGGGGTGGAGGAACCCACCATGGGGGGAAGGTGGGGGGGAGAATCCCAGATTCTATGTAATTACAACACAATGTAATTAATGAATAAATTTAATAATAAAAAAAAGAAATTCCAGACAAAATAAAAAGAACTAACATTATCAAAATGTCTATACTATCCTTGTATATTATGTCCAACATATCTATCTGACCTAATATACATTTATGAGTCTACACATAGAGTATTCCCTGAGTATCGACAACAATGACAAACATACAAATACTTCAGATGAGGACTGGTTGAAGAACCATGGAATGATAATCTAGAAAGCCTTAGAGCATGCAGGAGGTACACAGTTTTCAGAAAGAGAGTTTAATGAGATTGTATGTATTTCTTCTGCTCTGAAGAGTATAACACGGCAGCCCTGTGCAGGTGGGCATGACAGGGAGATTGGCATTGATGAGCACCGAAGGTACTCGATATATTTTAAGTACTCCAACAGTAAAACACCCTCAGAAATACAGTATATATGGTGATCACTAAAAGTCATAAGTGGTTCTGTAAGCCGGCTCTAATGTTCTCAAAGATAAGCAATAAGCAATTGTAGATTACAACATATTAGATAGAATAGATTAGAAGCAAATTTGAAAGCATCTCTAAGATAAGCAATAAGGTAGAAATGTCAGGATATTGAGAGACTGAGATGCTCGTTGCTATAGTAAAAATGCCAGTATGCAACATTCGGAAATTACCACCGTTTTTGCAACAAAGGCTCATTTGTAGATGATTAAATGGAGAGTTTTAACTCATACCACATACCTGTTTCAAAGCTTAGGAGGATGTTTTGTCATTGAAAATGATCTCCAGTGGGGAAGAAACAGTTGGCAGTGACTGTCTAATTCCAAGTCTATTAACCCTTTAGAGATTTATTGCAAGTCAGTTAATAGAAGCAATAAAGATCTAGTTGATACAATTATTGAAAAAAGTATTTTCAAGAATGTATACCTTTAAAAATTTCCATTGTTGCAGCAATATAAAATGCCTGTTTCTGAAAAGTACATATTTATGATGATGCTATTATTGGATGGCAGAGTCTAATCAGTATATATTTTAACATGTATTTTTCTCTGAGATAAAAAATAACGAGCATTTTAGAGTCTACAAGGCTGCAAAAAAAGAATTCAACCAAAGGGATCGTAGAATGATGAGAGATCTTCTATTGTCAACAATGGAAATATAAATATTCCTCATTCAAGGATGAGCTAGGACTAACACCGTTTCTAAGATTCTATTTTTTTAACTTTGAATATAGATTAAAATCAAATTTAAAGGCATTGTGCTTTTATATATTAAGGAATATTAACTAAATAACTATGCTAATGTATGTACTGTAAGGAAACCTGAACATTCAGTTCTAGTTCTAGCCATCAAGTGAGAATAACCATGATAAAGTTATAGTCTAATTTCTGCATAAGAATGACTTGGTGATTAAGTTACACAGAAATCAGAATATGATTTTATCATGATCTTTCTCATTTCACAGGTAGAATTATGATTTTATATTAGAGTCAAGTTATTACTATATGGGTATAAAATATCACAATCCACAGAAGTCACAAGCACACAGATCATATATAAAATAAAAAGATTAAGGAGGAAAAAATTACCCTAATTTTGATAAAATTTAACATTGAAATTAGTTGACATCTCAGTGAATATCCTTGAAGGCAATTTCATGAAAACAAAGATTACTGGCTTCATTTTCAAAAAATATAAAAAGCTTTTTTTTAAAATTACTGAGTTTGTGGGGATGTAAACTGTTAAAATATTTCTTAAATGTTAAAATTTTTAACTCAACACATATCTGAAAAACTAAATGTTTATTTTAAAAAGTTGTATATATTCAGCAGGATACACATTTAGCACCTTTGCCCATGATACGAAAACTAAAAAACACTTTTGCTTTCTTTTCACTGACTTCTGCAATATTCCTTATAGCATCAATAGTATTAAATATAACTGAAGAGGAGCGGTACAAGCATCCCAAATTCTTCCTTTAAACTTATTCCCATTTTTGGACCCTCCCACCTACATGCCACAGGGAGAGAAGGAAGCAAAAACAGAAAACTAAACTTTATGTAGAAAAAGTTTGAAGTAAATAATCTTAAATGTTGCCAAGGCTCCAATTATGTTTGAATTAAAGGAATTTAGTCACAGTATTTAAAAAAACTGTATGAATTAGTAGAAGGACATGAAGTAATAGATTTAACTACTTCAAAAAATTACTCATGAACAAGAGGACTGCTGTTGAATATATCTTGACAATAGGATGCTGTATTTCCTTCTATTACCTACAGTGTCATTCTATACCTATGTCATGATACACTTAAATAGTGAAATGATAGACTTGTGACTATTGTTGAAGTGTTACTATACTACTGCAATAATATGGGGCCAATGGGGTGCAGTGAGGGGAGCTGAAGGGGAAATCCTTGTGTATATGGAACCATGTCAAGGAAAAATTAATGTGATCCAACTTTTCATAAAGCTATTGAGGTAGAACACCCCATAGAATCTGATCAGGATGTCATCAAGGATGTAACTGCCTTTTTCTCTTCATTATCCTCAGTATTTCGGCTTAGTCCATCTCAGAATATGAAAATAGCCAAGGCAGTTTAAAGATTCTCTCAAACTGTATTCCCTGCACTTTTAAAAAAAGTTGGAGTATCTCTCTCCCCTCATATTCATCTTGTGTTCTGTCCATTCCTTCCTGCCCTCTGTGCCTCAATGAAAATTCTTGCTTTTCAGATTATGACACATGTCTGCCACAGTTCTTTAAAAACATTAGAGACCAGGAGTCACAGTACTCAACAATAGATGACACATAAGTAACTAATAATATTTATTCCTTTCCTTGGACTTGAAGGAATAAAGACTACTGCAACTGTTCTCTATGTACTCAGATGCAGGCAGCACTGGTACATATTTAAGGATTCTGTACACGTAAACAGAATATTGCATTAAGTATAAGCAGAATTGAAAAAAAATGATGAGAACTGAAGTTGTACTATTAGAAGTGAAGGAAAACATATTAACTCCGCACTATAGTGAGACAGAAAATGCCAATAACTTAGTGCACAAGGTATGCCAGCCAAAGGCATATAAAGATAGAATGAAAGGTCTTAGAGATTAATGAGTTTGCTGCCACGAGAAATAATAAAGGATAGATGGTATCAAGCACAATGCTGCCTGTCAAGCTGCAAGATTTTGAATTTTCTTCCAAAGCTGATAATCTTTGACTCTAGAATGATTGCTGATTTGGTTTTCTAAAATAAGAGGAACACTAACCTGAAACAAAGGAGCACAGCTTCCAAATTTCACAGATAAATACACACAAAGTATTGAAATTAAGAAATGTCCAAATTAAAGAGTCTTGTATGTTATTTGAGGACCTCTAAACATTGTTTATGTGTTGTATGTGTACACACACATATAACATTATAAACTTTATATAATATTGAAAGTAATATCTATGTTTAAGAGTCATATTTTATAGGAACAAAAACTCCAAAACATAAATACGCCTGCAAAATAAGACAGAGTTTGATGTTGCGTTTATTCCCTCTGAAAACTCAATGGCCTATGATGACTCATTTTCTTTTGCAGTTTGGTAATCTAAGAATGCTATCTATTAAAAACAGAATATTAACAAAACTTTGAAGGGCTTTACACACAGCACCATTATTTTGAAATGAAAATAAAATGATGGATGTTGGTATCTGGCACATTAGTAAAGATACTATGATATCAGAGTGTGTGGGTTCAAGTGCAGATTCCACACCTGATCTAGTTTCCTGTCAGTGTGCACCTTAGGAAGTACCAAGAAATCGATCAAGGACTTACGTCCCTGCTTTCCATATGGAAAAGTCCAAATTAAATTCCTGGCTCCCAGTTTCAGGTTGTTTCAACCCTAGCTATTGGTAATATTTGGGGAGTTGGCCAGCAGTTAACCAGGGAGGTGGCATTCTGTCTCTGTGCTAGTCAACATTAACAAAACAAGTCTTTTTAAGCGGTGTGATATTAGCAGTATCTATAGCTTAGACAGGGTTATTAGATTTATATTTCCTGCTGACATATACAGTATTGTACTTTAAAATGTAAAACTAGGAATACACTGAGGCAATCAAAAACGTTTCCAAAATATATGTTTTCCCAGTAGTTTATATGTAGTTGTATCACTACATTGAGGGCGCCTACTTTCAGCAAGGCACAAAATCACACCAGTCTCTGTTTCTACAAAATTTTCAGACTCCAGAAGCTAAAAAAAGTATTGGCATATCAGATCAACTTTAACCTATATTCAAGAGCAGAACACTGCTTGGATTTTTGAGAAACATAACTACTGCCAGCTGTTATTTACACTTTTTCCTATTTACACTTTCCCTACACAGAGAAGCTGTTCTATTTAAACCAAAATCTTCAGCAAACTTTATGTTTATATTCTATAGAATATTCTGCCAAGCACTATCAGAAGGGCCACACCTGGCTAATTACAGCAAACACATAGAATCTTTGCAGTAGTAATTTCATTTCACATGTGAAAGCTCTTTAACAGCACATCATTTGCCAACCTTCCATCATCTGCTTTTCCTCACTTAATCCCATTCTCCTTACTCCATAATTGTTCCTTCATGATATTCAAGGGTGACTGAGGTGTAATTGAAAAAAAAGTTATGTCTTCTACTACAAAGTTTGGCAGCAAGTTAGAGAATTCATGAGTTATACTCAGTTATACATATTTTCATTCTTTGTCCTTCTTCACAGCTTGACTGTGATGTTGATGAGGGTAGGGATTAAGTTTTAAACATCAGTACACATCAGAAATCATCACAGTGTCTGGAAATCATTAGGTCATAAGTGCAGATAGGTTGATTGGAAGGATGAATACATCAATAGCTACAAGAATGAATGGAGTAATAATTATATTAAACACAAAAATAAAAGTGCACAGCTATATTACTTTTTATGTAACAGGATTTTAGCATTGTTTTATCATATAAAACTGTTTCAAAATAGAATTTCTATCTTTTGATGACAGTTTTCCAAACCTGCAATGTTAGAACTATTTTTAAATAAAAAGGTCAGTCATTAAAATGTTTTGCTAATCAATTTTTATTCAACATAAAAATCATAGTTTCCTCTCTTTTTTTTAAGTTTATTTATTTGAAACACAGGCTAATAGAGAGGGAGAGACAAAGAGATTTTCCATTGAGCGGTTCATTACTCAGAATTCCTGATCAACAGCCCTGAATTATTTTTCCATCTTCTACATCAGTGTTAGGGACCTAGCACTTGCACCGTCATCAACTTCCATCCTTAGAACATTGGCAGGAAGCTGGACTGAACAGAACAGAATCAGAACAGCGGAACTCTAATTAGCACTCCACTACAGTGTGGTAGCAATGCAAATGGTGGCTTCACTCACTGCGCCAAAACACTGTCCCCTACTCAGTTTTGTTTATATACACTGTGTTAATTAATTAGGACAGACAAAATAGCATATATACCTTACTTTCCGATGGCCAATGATGTCTTTTTAAGAAAAATACTAAATGTCTATTCTGTGTAGGCATTATTTTGGGAAATGACATCTCCTTTGTCCCTACAATAGCAGTTTTGAGAACTCAGTGTCTTAGTATGCCTTTACAGTTCCATAGGCCCTGGGATTTCCCTTATCTCCGATGCCCAAATCCCTTCTACCCACATTGATTTCCTCTATATTATTACAATAGTATAGTTCTTCCTAAGCAGTCATATGTCCATCATTGTGGGCATGAAGAATGGCAAAGAGTTCAGCATCCTATTGTCAAGATACAGTGAACAGTTTCAGTGGGAGTCCATCTTTGATCTGGAAGTAGAGATGGATATCCTCACATCTGAAAATGACAGTCTCCATCACACAGTTACTACACATCCCATTAACTGAAAAGCCACAAAACAAAATGAACAATAGGAAGAAAAATAGAAATTTACAATGCCATGAAGTTAAATAACATACTAATGAATAACAAATGTGTCACTGAAGAAATATCTTCTTAAAGAAAAGGATGTAACCTATGAGTCAGTGAAAAATAAGAGAAAAGAAATGTTTTGAAGAAATGAAAAAAAAATCAAAATCCATGAGATAAGATGTCCACACTGATCTTTGTTGCTGAGATGTGTCAGCTACAGGGAATAAACAGATTTTTTAAATCCAGTCTACTGATGTATTATGTTTGATTGATGAGTTTAAGCCATTTAGATTCAAGGTTAATATGAATAAGTAGCAATTTGGTCCTGTCAGTTTTGCAATGCATGGTTCACATTTGATTTAGTATTCTGTTGTTATTTTTCTTCGATGTTCTTCACATTGCCTTTGGTTTTGGTGGGGGATATTACTTTCCTCTGTGAAGAGAACATCCTAAGTAGAACATCACATAATGGGGCAGGTCTGCAAGAGGCATATTCTTCAATGTTGAAACAAAATCAAACTGGATTATTAGAAACAACGCAAAAAATTAAAAATTCAGTGCCAAGTCTCAATACTAGGATGAATGAAATGGAAGAAATAATTTTAGTATTGGAAGATTTTTTTTTTTTGCCACAATGGTGAAGCAATCAAAGAGGTGGAAGAAGAACTGATTCCAACTAGGAAAAATATTCAAGAATTAAGGGACATAAAAGTTATGGGAGTCCCAGAAGGCACAGAAAGAGACACCAAGTTTAAAACTTTATTCAATATAAAATAATAAAGGAATACTTCCATAATCTGGAAAAAGCATCAGGAAACAATACAGGAGGAGCACAGAACTCCAAACATGGTTGAACAAAAGCGATCTTCACCACGACACATATAACCAAGTTCTCTTCAGTCGAACATAAGAAAAAGATCCTTGAATGTGCACATGAAAAAAAGTCAATTGACATATAGAATGACATTCAGACTCACAGCTGACCTCCCCAAAGCAGTTCTATAGACCAGAAAAGAATTGATGACATATTCCAGATTTTAAAAGGAAAAATTGTCAGCCCAGGAAAGCTTTCCTTTGTCTTTGAATAAGATCCCTTTTCATTCTAAAAGGTTATGAGAGCCACAAAGAATGACTTTTAGAGATATTAATATTTGCCTTATCTATTTACTTATCATAACAATAATGACCTCAATGTATGTTGATCCTACATACTGACATGACAATAGTAGCTTTTTTATTTAGTTAAGGTACTCACATACCCTATCAGGGCACTTGATTTTAACACTCAGCTCTAGATCCTGGCTCCAACTTCATGCTAATACAGAACCTGGAAGACAGCAATGATGGATAAAACAACTGTGTTCCTGATATCCAAGTGGGAAATCTGGATCTAGTTCCTGAATCCCAGTTAAGCATTTATAGAAGTGAACCAGTAGATGAGAGATCTGCCTCTCAAGTTTTTAAAAACATATATTTCTATAAATTGCAAGAGCAATAAAACTGATTTATATTTTTCCAAATGTCTAATTTGAGAAAACAATATGAGGATTTCTGAAAAAAAAAAATAAACATAGAACTGCATTTCAGCCAGCAACCCCACCAGTGACTAGAACTATTAAAAGAAAAGGAAATTGGGATAGGGACACAACCACACTCCCATGTTTGTTCTAACACTCAAGACAGTAGCCAAGAAACAAACAGGAATGAAGTATTTATCAACTGATGAATGGATAAAGAAAATGTAGGACATCTACAGCATGGAATATTCTCTGGCCATAAAAGGATGAAATGTTTTCAGCTGGAACAGCATGAATGAAATAGGAGGCCATTTTGTTAAGTAAAGCAAGTCAAGCACAGAGAGACACGTGCCACATAACCTTTCACAAGTGGAATCTAAAAAAGTTGATCTCACAGAACGTCAGAGTAGAATGTTGACTACCAGCAGCTAGCAAGGCAGCAAAAAAGGAACATGAGGAAAAGGTCAATCAGTGGACTCTAGGTTTTAGTTAAATAGGGGGAAAGTTCTGGTGTTGTGCAGCTTAGAAGAGGATCACTGATAATGATAATATGGTATATATGTTTAAAAAACTAGAAGAAAGGATTTAGAATATTTTCACTGTCAAAAAATGATAAGTGTTTGAAGAGACTGACATTTAAAGATTGTATAAATTCATACTATATTATATTCACAACTATACAAAGCTTATAAGTCAGTTAAAGATAGAAACTTAAGACACAAAAACTGTTAGGCATACCAAACTGCTTCTACAATTATCACGTTAGGGTACTGGACATCACAAAGCCAGCATATAATTTTGACAGAATGGGAATGAAAAGGGCAAATAATGTCTTAGTATTAAGGTGAAAACAGTGTTGACACAATAAAATCTATGAAAGTCTGAGAAATTGGCAAGGAATGTCCAGGGTACACTTTGAGACTATTTGTCCTAACATAGCCTCTTGAGATGATGTTATTACGTTTAAGCTATGGGGAAACTGAAACTCAGTGAAATTAAATTTCTTGGTAAAAGTAATAAAGGAAGTGAGTGATAAACACAGAATTAAACTCCAATTCCTGGGTTCCAGATGCAGAGTTCATTTCTGTTCACATACAGAGATTCCTAACACCTCAACTGCAAGTTTCAAGGCGGGCAAAGGGATTCAGTCAAGGGATACACAGGAAAACCCAATCATGAGGAAAAACAAATGTTCCTCTTCCAGGAGATTCTGGAAAAATATTCACATGAGTTTTAAGGTTCACAGAGGACAGGTACAACTTTGTAGTTGAAGACTTAGGTGTTCTCTATTCAGTCATTAATAATAAAAAGTGATCACGCCAGGAAACAATTTAACAGTATTTAACACTGAGGGTTCTCAGTGTCATTTTGCAAGTACTAAATTTGTTATATTTATGTTAATTATCATATTAACATGTATTTATGGTAAGGGAATCTGTCTCTGAGCTGTACATAATTATTCTCCAAAGCACTGTGAATAATGGCAAGTTGCAAATTCAGCAATATTTTGTGAATCTAATTACCCAGAGTAATTTTTATAAGAATGTAATGGCATACATACAGAGTTGTTTTTTAAAAAGAAACAACTCAAACTAATGAAAATTTAACTTTTTTAAAAGGTTAGATTTTCATCTAAGTGACAATAAATATGTAATCATTTCATTTCTGCTAATATTACATTAGAAATTGTCCTGTAATGATACTACATTCTTGCAGTGAATGCTTTATCCAGTTCTTTTAGCACATTTATGGAGACACTATTCTTTATTTTATTGATCAGGAAACAACATCCCTGAAGTAAAAATGTTAAGACTAAAACTGAAGACCTACAAGAGTTTGCCTTTGACCTCTCTGCTTTACTCCATTTGATGACATTTAAGCAGCATTAGCTACAATTTGATCTAATACAAGTTTGGATCTTAGAGCCTGTGGCACACAGAAATATTTAGGTTTTTGTGAAAAACATAAACTTCAAGGTTTGCTGAGAACTCAAGGTGAATACATGGATAAATCCTTTCCCCTTTAAAGTCCAAAATGAAACAGAACCAACATAACAAATACAAAACACTTTAGCTACCTGGCGTAAGAATTAAAGAAAAACAAACTTGGAAGCTAACACTCAAAAATGCTAACCTTTCTTCATCTTCTTCTTTTACTTCAGTAGCAATATGGTTACATTGTGACCACTGGCAAGGTACATTCCTGAATGCAGTGGATAATGATAGTGAAATCTCTGACAATAATAAAATCTGACAATTTTAGGGTATATCAAGTACCAGTTACACCCTATAACTTGCTTAAGAGTTCACAAAAAGTAAAGCACTTACATTTCTATTATTCTCATGAAACAGGTTCCATAATGATAAGCAAGTTATAGATGAAAAAAGCAAAGCACAGAAACGTAATTTGTCCGAGCTTTTTAAAAGTTCATCAGTGGCAGATTGAAGACTGGAATCAAACTTTCTGATTCTAGAACCCATTATTTAACCTCTTTGCAGAAAGAGTAAATTAATTCTCGATTTATTTAAAAAATTAGGCTACACAATTTTAGGAATATATTCTCACTTTCTATATTTGGTGTCCAAGAAAATGAGGACAAATAGTTGTAATCATTATAGGCATTATTTAATTTTAGTGAGATATCTAACTTTTAGATTTCAAAGGAAAGAATGATTAAAAGAGAAAAAAACTCAAAGGTAATAAAAACTTAAACATGCAATGAATAACAAAACAATATTTTTGTTGGAATTTCGAAGTTCTGAGTGGAAATGTCAGCATTGGTTTGACACCATGAATCAGCACTAAAGCTCCATTTCTGGTTCTTAAATAAACTTGAGACTCTTCAGAAGATTGGGATTTACTGACATTGATCTCAGAGTAGAATGTGTCTTTAAGAACACAGACAATAAAACTTAGTAATAATACAGTATTGATCATCTATAAAACTGTCAGGAGCTAGCCAAGAGGATATGAAAAACAAAGCACTGGTGTGTTGTTGAAACAGCCATGCATATAATAAACATCCATGAACCTAACAAACATCGTATTCAAAGTACAGCCTGTAGAGACTCGTGATGACACTTCAATTGGGTTACCCACATCATGTTCTACCTACTACAATTACATGTGATTTCCATGAGACGGTGCCATGAAAGCCGAAGTCCACTTTACCATTTGCATTTTTGAACTACCGTACACATTTAAACTTCAAGCATACATTTTCACAGTCCAGGTCTGTATGATCCACAGTTGATTTTAAATCAAGTTTTACTTGTTTTTAATGTTTTCAAATTTAAATCTAGGTCCTATTTCCATGTCCAGTCACTTTTGTCTCATAAATGTTCATAAAATATTTATATGTTAGAGTTGAGGATCCACAGGATGCTTGAAACAAGCTATGTTTATTTTGATAAGGTATTTTGTTCTGCCATCTGCAAATATTTAAATAGTCTTACTATAAACAAAATAGATCTACCATACTTAAAAATTGGCAAGAATTATTTTATCTTTCCTAATATTAAGTGATTGCAATTTGGAACATATCCATTCGCTGTGTAATACATTGTATGTTAATTTACTTTATGCCCTTAATTCTCCCATCTTGGTCACTTAAAATATTGCCTGGGTGAGCTCTGTTGTTTCTTTGCAGTGAGAAGGAGACATAGGGACAGAAAGTCTTCTAGCTGCTGGTCCACTCACCAAATGGCTGCAATGGCCAAACCTGAGTTCATCTGAAGCTGGAAGTCAGGAGCTTGTTCCAGATTTTTCACTTGGGTCCAGGATTATATCTTTCAACAGCCCATAAATTGTCTTTGTAGTTGAATATATTCCAAATAGCCAGGGATCTCACAAAACATACATGCCCATGGCCTAACACTGCAAAAGGGTTATACAAGTGAGGGTGGCTTAACAGAATGTTTCTGAGTGAATCAGAAAAACATATTCAAATTGTTGCTGTGTGATCGTCTACATGGATCTGCTTGCATGATGTGTCACCTGATTACCCTTGTATAAGCAGTACCAGAAAACAGCATTCCCAAGACAGTCACAGTGTTGCAATATCCTTATAAGTAACATCCCTTAATTTTTGCTATGGTCTACAAGTCGTAATCTTAAAATTTATAACATAATGAGCATGTTGATAATGCATAAAGAAAAAAGAATAAGAATGTATGAAAAATACATAGCGAGATTTTCAATTTTGAATTTTTTGTATTTTCTTTAATTTTCACAAAATACATTTGAAAGATGTGCAAAGTTTATAAATTTAAAATGCTCCAATAAACATTGTTTTAAAAATGTCTACTAGTTAAGGATCTTGGAAATTATGTTTAAGCTGATATTCATAGAAATTATTTTATTGTCAACAGAGTTTTGTTTGTAGGGTGATTACTTTTACAATCATTTTATCATCATATAACAATGAATAAAACTTTTATATTATTTTCTGCTATGGGGAATAGTGAAATTTACATGATCAACTTTAAAGTATTGTGGGTACAGTCACAGCTTATACACCATTCTACATCAGTGCGCTGGTTGAAGTCCTATCTGTGAGCACTTCCAGTCCAGCTTCCTACTGATGTGACTTGGAAGGCAGGCAAAGACGGCTCAAGTGGTTGAGCATCTCAGAAGTGTAGATGGAGTGCCGGTTCCAAACATGGCTGCAGAACTATTTGGGGAGAATACCACCAAATAGAATATTTATCTCTCTGTTTTTCTCTTTATCTTCTTTTCTTTCAAATTCTCCATTATCTCTCTTCAAGAAATAAATATTTTTAAAGCTGACCAAGTTCATAATAATTAAAATTAGTTTAAATATAATTTCTACATTTCTATGTTAAAACAAGTATTTTTTTGGAAATTAGTATAGCAAAATGTATTTATATAATCATAACCAGTGTGGGTTCCCTTACACATCAAATTAACTAGCAGTATAACGAGAAATAACTTCAATGTTGCCCAATTTATATTGTTAACATTATTTTTACAATGTGATAAAATCAGGATGACATGCATTTTTATAAATTTTCTGAAGTGTTTGTTCTTATTTGAATTGAAGTAATTTGTAAACCTTAAAATTTGCTTATCATTAATAAAGTTCTCCAATTTTTCTAAGGACCTCCTGGTCTGATAGCAAATCAGTTTAATTTTTTTTCCTTTTTAAATTGTTCCAAAGCAAGAAATCTTTATGCCTAACTCAATCATGTCTGAGGTATTTATTTTTTATCTTAAAGAGCCAGCACTTTTAAGCATTTGGACATTTTTCATTCCATTTGTGGGATTATAAAGTGTTTTTGGTTCAGTTTTGCTGCCTCAAATCTAGTAATAAGCAATCATCACTTCTTGAGAAGAATATATTAGAGGTAATTGCCTCAAATCTGTTCAGACCCAAGCATATGGTCATAAACAGATAGACCATATATATAACATTCCCAAACCAACTGACTCTCTTGCTTTCTCCATCAAATCTTATCATAAGCATAGAACTTATATATACTGGTGCTCAAAAAAAAAAAAAAAAGCCAGCATCTCTGCCATTATTTTATTTCCTCTAAAGAATGAGAAAGACTTTAAAAGTAAATGTAATATTTTTATAAATACATGCAATACAAGAAAAATATGAATTGCCAGCTCCAGAATATCTGCAGGTTGTTTTCCACTTTTCGATAAAGATTTCTTTATTGTTTATGCAATCCCATCAGACTTCAGCTTTTTTTTTAATTGTATGCAACATTAAACACTCAAAACTGTTTTCTAAAGCAACATTGAAACAAGATCATATAGTTTCAGCCATGATGAGAATAGCTTTATTTCTATTATAAATTCATTTGCAGCTTAAGCAATCACTTTTTGCTGTTATCAAGTTTGATGTACTATTAAATTCAAAACACTGTATTATATTGTAGCTTAAACAAGATCCGCAACACCGGGGGGCGTTTTTTAAACATGCCATTAAAGCACTTTGCTGACTTCCTCCTTGGAAGTGTGACTGTTACGTGGCCAACAAAATACAATCACTAATTGATCTGAACAATTCTTGATTTACTTTTTTATTTTAATACATGCAAGAGTACTTCAAAAGGTCAATGAAAACTGAATATGGGATGCTTAGCTGGGGGAAAATTTTGCAATCTGATTATAACTTCTACATATACTATTTCTCACGAAATTCTGAAGAAAAGATTTTTACATCATTCCTAATTATTTTCACTCAACTATTCTAATGCTAGACTGGAGCTACAACTTTCTTTTTCTTTTTTTTTTTTGGATTTTTACAAAATTTTTAAAATGTGTCATCACATGTAGAAAAATATAAAAATGCAAAAGTACTAATCTTCAGAAGCCAAAACAATTCTATTGCTATTAAACGCCACAAATATGAAAACAAATTATGTTTTAGTTTTAAAAGTTATCATTTTGCCACATTCACTATATATGTAAATAATACATACATACGTGTATATGTTTGATCTTTTCTTGATAAAGGTGTTTATATTACAAATGAAGGGTTCATGAAAATAATCATAATCTGGGAAGAGGATATTGTCACATGGTATGATTCAATGAAGCAAAATTTATAACTGTATACCAGATGAGCATAATCCACATAATTTTTATATACTATAGGTCTATATTAATTTTCATGAATAAGAGAAAATGTCTGATATTTGTGTTCCTGGGTCTGCTTTATTGCACTGAATATTAACTGAAGCTTCGTTTATTTTGTTGTAAGTTGTGGGATTTTATTGTTAATGGATAACATTCCCTTGTTTATACATACTACACTTTATTTATCACCTGATAGACATCTACCTTGATTCTATATTTTTTTACTATTGTGAATTGAGCTGCTATAAACAAAGTGTTAACTCTATGTCTTTCATTTGCTGATTTTCTTTCCTTTGGATACATTCCCAGAAGCAGGATAGCTGGGCCAGCGGTAGATGCAGTTTCTGATAAAACTCCATAATATTTTCCACAATGGTTGTACCAACTTGCATTCCCACCAACAATGCATTAGTGTTTTCTCCACAGTTTTCCAGCATCTATTATTTTTTCATAGCAGTTTATCTAAGCAAGAGGTTAAATCACTGTTGTTTTATTTGCATTTCCCTAATGGCTACTGATCTCAGGCATTTTTTCATGAGTTTGTTGGCCATTTGTATTTCATCCTTTGAAAAATGTCTATTCATATTCTTTGCTGTTGTTTTCTTGAGGCTCTTACACATTATGAATACGAATTCTTTACTGAAAGCATAGTTTGCAAACACTTTCTCCCCTTCACTAAGTTGCCTTGTCCCATTAACTGTTTCCTTTGCTGGAAAGTTTCTTAGCTTGATGCAAACTTAATTTTTCTATTCTTGATTTTAACATTTTTAGAGTTGTAGTCTTACTCCTCTGTGCCTAGGCCAATGTCTTATAGAATTCCTTTGTGTTTCCTCTAGTACTTCGAAGGTTTCACATCTGAAATTTAGATAGGTGCATTCATTTTTAATTGGTTTTTGAATACGGTGTAAGATCAGGGTCTTGTTTCAAACTTCTGCATGTGAAAATCCAATGTTAACTATGCCATGGCTGAAGATACTGTCCTTTAACCAGAGAATCAGTTTATCTTATTTATTAAAGTATGATAGGTTCTATAATAATGCATTACTATCTAGAGTTTCTAATACATTTCTATGGGCCTACACATTTTTATTGCAGAGCCAGGATATTTTATTACATTCTTGTATTATGTCTGGAAATCTGGTATTGTAATGTCTCTGACTTTGATTTTTTGTTAAGAATTCTTTAGTAGATGAGGTCATTTTTATTTCTGGATGAATTTCAGGATTTATTTTTCTAGTTCTGTGAAGAATATCCTTGAAATTTTTATTAGAATTGCATTGAGTGTGCAAATTTCTTTGGTTAGTATGGATGCTTTGTGGTATTAAATCTTCTAGTAAATGAACTCTTACAGCTTATTCATTTGTATGTGTGTCTTCCTCCTTTTTTCAATAAGATTGTATAATATCCATTCTGGAGAGCTTTCACATCCCCAGGTAAAGACATCCAAATACATTTAAATTTTTGCAGCTGTAACGAATAGAATTGTTCTAAGTTCTTTTTCAGTCAAAACATTGTTGGTATATAAGAATGTGACTGTGTGTTGATTTTATATCCCACAAGTGCTAAATTTTCTTAACAGTTCTAATGATCTCTTGGTAGAATTTTTTAGTTCCCCTACACACACACACACATAGTCATTTGTAAACACAAATAGATTACTTCCTTTCAATCTGTAGCCCTTTGATTTTCTTGCTTATAGTCTCTGTCTGAAACTTTAGAGCTATAGTGGAACACAGTGCTTAGAATGGGCACCCCCATATGCTTCCATCTTTTTCCTGTTCAGTATGATGCTGCCTGTGGATTTGCTGTATATTGCCTTTTTTGTGTTGACACAGATACTTTTTTTATACTCAATTTTATGTCTTTTCTTTTTTTTGCTGAATGGGTATTGTATTTTCTCAAATTCTTTCTCTGCAACTATTAAAATGATATTTTTTAATCTTACATTTTGTTGATGTGCTATATCATGCTTATTGATGTTAACTGATTTGTGTATATTAATCCATAGTTGCATCCCTGGGATAATGATGTTAGATTCAATTTACTAGTCTTCGTTTGAAGGGATTTTTGCATCTGCATTTGTTAGATAAATTCATCTATAGTTTGTTTTTAATCTTTTTCTACTTTCGGAAAATAGTACTGGCCTAATCAAAAGAGTTTAGGAGGTTTCTCTCCCTTTTAATTATTTAGAATATATTATGAAGAATCGGGATTAGTTCCTTAAAAAGTTTACTGTAACTCAACAGTGAGGTCATCTAATTCTGGGCTTTTCTTTGTCAGAAGGTTGTTTTTCATTGATTCCATCTCAGTCCTGCTTAATGGCCTATTCAGGTTTTCTACGTCTTTGCGCTTCAATTTATCAATATGTGTATCCAGAAATCTATACAGTTTCAGTTATCCAATATCTGGCACATAACTATTTGTCATTATTTCAAATGACCCTTTGAATCATTGTATTCTTTGTTATCTCCAATCATCTCCGATTTTACTTATTTGGATTAAACTCCTCCTCCCCTTTTTAGTTACTTGGGAAAATGGTTTTCAATTTTGTTTACATTTTCAAAACACCAGCACATTTGAAAATTTTATAGTACACCTTTGTATGATTTCTATTTTATTTCTCTTTTATACTTATTATTCAATAAATTTTACATTTTTTCTTTTAGTTTCTAGTTTCTTGTGAAGTATGGTTAGATTATTTACTGGATACCTTTGCAATTTTTTTATGTGACCACTCATTGAGACAAATTTTCCTCTTACTACATTATCTAATCAGTTTTGCTATATTGGCCTTTCATTTTTATTCATTTCAAGAGTATTTTCTTTCTTTTTTTCTTTTGTTTTCTTCTAAGACCCATGGTTCATTCAGAACCATGCTTTTTTCAGTCCTCATTCGTTTGCATATTTCTAGAGTTAGAGATTGTTAATTTTCATCTCCATTCCACTGTGGTCAGTAACAACACTATATAATTTTGAGACCTACTTTATGGCCTAATATATTGTTTACCCTAGAGAAAGTTCCACATATTGATGAAAATAATATGCTTTCTTTAGCATTTTTATTAGTGTTTTGAAGTTTGTGTCTCCCTTTAGATTCATGGAATTTATTTGCCAAAGTGAAATGCCCTTATGCTGGGTGTGCACACACTTAGCATAGCCATATCTTATTGAATTGATCTCTTAATCATTATATAATCACTGTATTTATATCCTGTGACAATTTTTGTCTTATGATCTATTTCGTCAAATATGAAGATAGCTTTTCCTGATTGCTTTTCATGTCTGTTTACATAAATATCTTTTAAAATCATTTTTCTTTGAAAGGCAGATTTATAGAGAAGAACTGACAGGAGCTCATCCATCCACTGTTTCATTTCCCAAAGGCTGCAATGGCAGAGCTGAGCCAATCCAAAGCCTTGAGCCAGGAGCCTCTACTGGAGCTCCCATGTAGGTGCTGGGGTCTAAGGACTTACGCCATCCTCTGCTGCTTTTGTTAGTCCATTAGCAGACATCGTCTGCTCCTAGTCCATTGCCAGCCCTATGCATGATGGCCTATATTTTTATTTTTATATAGTTACAGTCATAAGGTTCGATTTTTTTATCCATTTAGCCAATCTATATATTTTGATTGTGAATCTAGTCCATTCACAGTCAAGGTTACTACTGATAAGTAATGAAGTAAACCCACCATTTTTCCATAAATATTACTGTTGTGTGACTTGGAACCTCTTTGTCCCTTATTAGGGGTTTTATACTTCATGTTTTTTGTTTGTTTGCTTGTTTTCATTTTATTTTTGTTTGTTTTTGTTTTGCGGGGGAGTTGTTTTATTGTTTTTGTTTTTGTTTTTTCTTGTTGCTGACTGTCTCTTATTGTAAGGGTTCAAAACGACACCCAGGATGGCAGCAGGGAAATACCTGTGGCCACAGTCAGTGTGGGAAGGGGATGTTGGAGTCAGCAGTTGTGTTCAGAGTCCAAGCTTTTCCTTGGCAACCATGTTCTTTACGCACCCACCCCCTGCCCTGCACTCCTAAATTCTGGGAGCTGTGGACTTTAACCAAGAAACTCCGCACTGAGCTGCAGGTACATAGAAGGTGGGTCTCTCTATAGGGATGATCACTCAGCAAAGGGTCAACACACAGGGCTTCTGCCTATGCTCAGCTACTCCCCTCTCTCCAGCAAAAGAGAAGATCTAGCCTTGGGGCATTTTATGACACCCAATTTGGTTTGTTTCTCTTTCTCGTTCACCAAACCACTATGCATGATATTGATGATGCACTTCTACTTATCTCCTCCTGCTTGCAGTAATATTCATTAGACACTCATCTTTGTTATATCTTGCTGGAGAGGGAGACAAACACCAGACCTCTCAACATTCCCATCTTGAATCTCTCTAGAAAAATATTCTTTATTGAAAATATCTCAGTCTCAATAATTTATGCAAATTATCCAATCACTGAAAAGAAAAATCTTTAATTTGTATAGAAAAATTCCCAGACCAGCATTTTAGAAAGTAATTTTGTTGAGTGAGCTTATATAAATTTTTGCATAGGACACAATAACAACTATACATGGAAACAAAAATGTTGAGTGTCTTACAAACAGAAAATCCTTTCCCAATTCACTTCTGTTATAACAGACTTACTTGCAAGGCCATGTTACTGAGAAATAAGAAACAGAGAGAGAAGGAGAGATTTCTTCCATACTTTGGCTAACTCACTAAATAGCCATAATATGTAAGGCTGGATCAGGCTGAATCCAGGAGTGTGGTACCACATGTAGGTCTCCCATATGGGTGGCAGCAGCCTAAGCACTGAGCAATCCTCCACTATTTTCCTAGGCACATTAATAGAGAACTGGATTAGAAGTGAAGTAGTCAGAGCTAGAATAAGATCTCTGATAGGATGCCTGCATCACAGGCAGTGAGTGGTTTAACTGGCAACTCCACCCCTTGATATAACTGCAACTTCCAGCACTGTAATGTTAATAAAACACTACAAATAACATACAAGATTCACACACAAAAAAACTACTAGTAGTAACTGTAAAATCCTTTTCTTTTATGCATTTAGCCTACTCGTATCTTTTTAGAAAAAGATAATTTTAACTGTAATCATATACATCAGACTGAAATATGTATTTTCCTATTAGAGTTATCTTGCTGTTGAGTGCTCTTAGTTTTTCAATTTCATCAAACACCACTAGTCCATTTCTCAGCACTATTAACTACTCATTTCTGGAGATCTTCCATCAAATGCTGCCCAAAAATTCATGTCAGAATTAAGCTTGTTATAACCATATCATGCAAAAACTTAAGAATACACCTAATCTGTACATTACATAGTTGAGTATTCCCTGAAAAAAAAAAAACAGAGGAAAAAGGCAACATATTTGTTAATGGTTGTACAAAATAAAACTAACAAATAAGTCTACCTCTTAGAAATGAGGCAATTATTCAGTCCCAGGGAAAATTGGATGATACTGAGATAATTCAGCTAGTTCCGAAGCAGCATTATCCCAGAAACTTGTTAAGGATATAAACCTCCAATCCCACTCAACAGACACATTAAATTTATATTTGCATCTTCACAACCTCTCCAGTTTCTCTGTATGTGCATGAGAGCCTCTGAGCCAGACCAGAAGTTCCCTTGTGTTCTTTTTTTCTCAGATAATGTGGTTTGGAAAAATGTTAAAAAAAAAAAAAACCACCTTTTCAGATACCTATTTATGAATTCAACCTTGTTTTAAAAATGGATTAATATCAAATATGGACAATGTTTCACTTATTTTTACTGTTCATTATTTTGTCCATACCAAATATGGACAAAATTTCACTTATTTTTACTGTTCATTATTTTGTTATTTGATATATTTTAGACCAAAGATTTTGTCTTTGAAAATGGGTCTTCCGACTTTATTTTTCTAAGCATTTAAAATAAACCCAAAACACAACTCTTATAACATTCGATCTTTGATTTTAAAGCAGAAAAAGGACTTAAGATTGTATTTCAGCAAATCAATCTGCACGTTAGTTTCAGATGTAACTATTCAAAATATTTCTGTTAGTTTCCCATACTTAATCCCACTGTGAATGCTTTTGATGAAAAATATTTTGAAAAAAATAATGAGTTTTTACACTTCATTTAGACTCCAAATAAATCACATCATTATTAAAATAATTAAAATAGATACATTACGCAAAGTACACCTCACTCTTAGTAAAGCAGTTAACTTATGATAGGATGTAGGGCCACACAAAAGAATTGTATGATAGCAATGAGATTTTAGTGAGTATTATATGCAGTATTCACAGAACAGCATTCTCTGAGATGGAGATTAACATTGAGGGAATAATATGGACACTTCTTTCCATTCAATATACACTGAAGGAAAAGACAAGGAAGAAAGCAGGATTGGCCAAATGGAGAATCAATACTGTCTAGTCTCAAAGTGTCTAGGAGAATCTAGTTTCGAGGCAGAGCAATTGAAGCTCTAATCCTTCAGAACTGCATCAGGTTAGGAAGGAAAGAATTTAAGCTCTGCGCATCCATTTCAGTAATTCATTGAATGCAAGCTGAGCCTGAAAGGAAAATTTCTTCAATCAATGACTTCTACAAGAGGATATATGCTGGCAACACAGTCATTTTTTTTAAGTCACTGATTTAAAACCGTGTTTTATTCATATAAGGTGAACCAATTCCATGTACTTCATGGCAGATTTAGGAGCACAGCGATGCTTCCCATCCTATCCTCCCTCCTGCCACCTGCCCACATTCCTTTTCCTTCCTCCTTCCTCCCTCTGTATTTTTTTTCCTTTTTCACAGTGTCATACTATCAGTTCACTTCACAAATACAGGCTTAACATTTCTTTAACTAAAGATTTCAACAAACAGCCAGTAGGGAAGAAAAAAATAGAAAACAGCTGCTAAAAATCAATCTCAAAATGTCAATTTCACTCATAGATTACGTTTTTTGTACTCTGTGTATTAGCTACTACTTACAAGAGAAAAACGTGTCTTTATGAGATTGGCTTATTTTTCTAAGTATAACAGTTTTCAGCTGCATCAATTTTGCAGCAAAACACAGGAGATTTCATTCTTTTTATGGCTCAATAGTATTCCACAGTGTATATATACCACATTTTCTGTATCATTCATTGATTGGTGGCATCTGGATGGATTCTGTATCTTATTGTGATTTGAGTTACTATAAGCAAGGGCATACAAATCTTTTTCTGATATGCTGAATTCATTTCATTTGGGTAAATGCCAAGGATTGAGATACCTAGGATTATGTAGTAGATCTATTTTCAGATTTCTGAGGAAATTCAATATTGTCTTCCATAATGGTTGTATTACTTGAAATTCACACAAACAGTGGATTAGGTACCTTCCCCCATATGCTCAGAATTTCTATTTTCTGAATTCCGTATTACACCCATTGTGACTGCAGTGACATTACACCTCACTGTTGTCGCTGTCCCGCAACGATGGACTTGGTGCACGGAGCCGATAATAACACACGTGGACCCTGACTGATGGTCAAAAGCCGTAGTTTATTAGTGGCGTCAGACTTTATACACTGAGGGTCATACAGGATTAGGGTAGAGATACTTAGTTCATCAACAAAACCATCAACTGTTTCTATGCCTTTGTTTGGAAGTCCTTTTCTCTTGTATATTACTTTCCACTCAACTGTTCTTATACAAATGATATGATGTTATGTTTTGAATGTTATATGTTGTGTATAAACTAAAATTGAAGTATAGATGAGGTGGTCACAGAAGGTGGCTGGGAACTCGCATTTACTTTTAACATATTGGTTACTCATTACTATGTCAATTAATTCCATAATGATGTAAATTTTTACTGATGGTATGTTGGAGCTTTCAACTGACTGGGATGATACTCTGCTGGCTCTGTCTTCAGACCAGAGAGGGTCTACCTAAGAAGCCGTTGAAATTGACTGGACAATAAGATGCTGGACTCTATGTTTGGTATACGCTTGCAATGGGGGAATCTCAACTGAACTTGAGCTGTGGTTATGCAACAAGGTGGAGGAATCCACCATGGTGGGAGGGTTTGGGGAGGGGTGTGGAGAACCCAAGTATCTATGTAACTGTGTCACATAATACAATGTAATTAATGAAGTTAAATAATAAATAATTTTAATAAATAAATAAATAAATAAATAAACAAATGATATCTCATCAGGTATACAAAAGGTAGTCATTCAGTACTCATGCAAAGGATATCCAATCAGTCACACCCATTCAGTTATTTATCATACAAATATTGTCCAATCAACTGTAATCCTGTGTTCACTGACCTTCTAGGGTCACAATGTCCTCCTACACACTGTGATTTTTATTTGTATTTCCCTGATGGCTAGTGATTCTAAGCATTTTGTTTTATTTGTCTGTTAACCATTTGAATTTTATTCTTTGAAAAATGACTGTTCATGCGCTTTTCCCATTTCCTAGCTAGATTGTTTGTTTACTGTTGTTGAGTTTCTGGAGCTCTTTATAGATTCTGGATATTAATCCTGTAAGCTGCAGAGTTTACGAATACATTTTCCTATTCTGTCAGTTAGCCTCTTGATTTTGTTGAGGGTTTCCTTTGCTGTTTAAAGGCTTCTTAGCTGGATATAATCTCATTTGTCTATTTTCACTTTAATTGCCTGTGCTTCTAGGCTCACTTCCAAGAAATATCCGGCTATGCCAAGGTCTTGCAGAGTTTCCCTGATGTGTACCTCATGGAATGTGACAGCATTAGGTCTAAATTTAGAACCTCGATTCATTTTGAGTTGATTTTTCTGTAAGGTGTCAGGTATAGATCTGGTTTCATACTTAGACATGTGGAGATCCAATTTTCCAGTACCATTTGTCGAACAGTCTATATTAACATGGACTGATTTTAGTTGTTTCAAAAATTAGCTGATTAAAGATGAATGGATTGTTTTGTTTCTAGTCTGTTCCACTCATCTATTTTTGTGACAGGACATGTAGTATGCCCCCAAACATGGTATTGTGATGACACTAGTTTGTTTTAGTTTTCAAAATTGCTTTAATAATTCAGGGTCTTTTGTGCATCCACATTAATTTCTTCAGATTAAATCCTGTACAATATCATTATGTCCACCTACTAGGAATTGATGTAGCTAAATTAAACACATACTTAATTTTCCCCTATGAATAAAAAAGAATTATACTTTCCCCACAAAATAAAAGTCCATTACAATGGATTAATTAAGCATTATTTTACTGAAATTATGAGACCATAACAAGGAAAAACTTAAAGATGAGTGCAAGCAGAAGGTTTTTGGTGTTGAACATGAATTAAAAAACTCATTTATAATACAAAATTTATAATACGATTTGCTTCTCTAAATTTTGGGCAGATTTTTGTACTTAAATATAAAACAAATATATCCTTTTCCTTTTTCTCATTTCTTTTTCATGGACTAAGATCAAATCATTAATTCATTCAATCATAAGATAATATATTTAGTATAGAAACATTCATGTGTTAATCAGAAAAGTTGCCAGTTGTTTATATTTTTGTTTACTTATATTATGATTCAGTTCGATAGGCTCTGCAATTTTTAATTATTGTGAATTTAAAGTGTTGAAATTTTAGTACAATATCCAGAAATTTGTGCTGAATATATATTTCTAAGATAATTTTTTAAAAACTGTTATTTATAATACACTGGAAATGTACTGTAAGTTTAAATTGTACATAAAAGTATATTTTACTACGATAAATAGCTCCATATCAAGGTTTGCCCTGTTTAAAATATCATGAGTGGTCTCACGTACTATCAACACTGCCTTAACAACATTGTTCACGTATTAGAAAAGAACATTTTTATATCTTTGTAAGTATAATGAGTCTCTATCGATTCCTTAGAGTTGGCAAAGAGTGAAATAAATATCCCAATGTATGTGTGTACATTTCTGAGATAAATGGAGTGACAGTTTTCCTTAAAAATGTTGTTTTCTCATGGTAAATAATTTGGAGGCTTTAACACCTCATGAAAATCAATCTTTTCCCTTAATCCTTAGCTATTTTAACAAACATTTAATCAATACCACATAATATAAGCAGTGATCACAATGTGAGGTACAAACAATTTAGGAAAGACCTATTTTAGAGCTCCTCAACATTTTTAAACTATGAGGAAAACCTACACCCCTGACACAGTCTTCCCTGTGAAACTTAGGCAAAAGAACTTCAGTCATTAGGATTCAGCATATTTGAAATTCAGTAGCCTTAGAAAAGGAACTTCCCACTTTTTGAAGAACAACTTCTTTTTTCCCCAATATTACTGAAGTATGATTGGCCAACAAAACTGCACACACTTGAAATTTACATGATGATTTGATACACCTATACATTGTGAAATTATTAAATCAATCGGGTTAAGTAATACATTTGTGACTTCACAAAGTTGATCTTTTTATTGTGTGATAAAAACATTGAAGACTCACCCAAAATCTAAGTATTTATTACATTTACACTTACTAAAATCATTGTTCTATATTAGATTTCCACAAATTTTTTCATTTTTAAGTGTAATTTTGCACCATGAACCAATATCTCTCCATTACAACCAGTCCACCACAACTTTAATCTGCCTTAAGGGTTCATCATTTCATATTCAACACATTTAAGTAATATCAAGCAGAATTTTCATTTCTGAATTTGGATTATTTCATTTAATATAATATCTTTCAGGTCTTCTTTTGTTGGAAGTAGCAAGGTTTTCTTTCTGTAGAGATATTATTTGATCTTAGATATATAAACAACAGTGTCTTTATTGACTGATACTTGGGTTGTTCACTATTTAGGCTATTTACATCTGAATATTATGGGAACTCTGTGAACATTATAATCCTAAATTAGATGTTTTCTACTATTATAACTGAATAATTTAAAAATTAGAATCACATAGTTATAAACATATTATGTTAATATACTGAGAAACCAATTGTATTAAAACAATATAAAATTGGGGCTCTACTAAAGAAAAAGAAAAAAATGAGAAAAAACTGAAGTTTGGCTTTTACATCCCTAAACAGAAACAAAGGGTCTGTGTCCTTTGTAAATTCTCAACGATGATGTTTCATTTAACAAATGTGGCTACCTATGGAACTGTGTTTTGAATTAATATATTTTAAATAATTAAACACACAACTTACTATCTGGATGTATTATTTACTAATCTTTAAAGATAACATAACTAGAAGAAGTAATTACTTAATTATTATCCCAAATTTCATGAATAATGCCTATTTATTAGCATCAAGCATACAAAATCTTAAGTTCATATTGAGAACCAATCAATTATTTTGGCTGAGAGCAAAGAAACAACAGACTGGGAATCAGGAAAAAGTATCTCAGATAATGAAACACTTCTGCTATAAAAACCAAATACAGCTCTATTTTAATTATTTCACTAAAGAGTGTTGCAAATTAGACAATCTGTAGAATTAGAGAATTCCATAAAACAAACCAAGAAAATGAACACTCATCTTTACTGTCTCCTTTTCATGAAACTCCAATTATATTATATTCACACTTCTCTTTATCATTCTTTACTAACATTTTTACTCTTCCACAACTAACAGCAGTGGTTAGGATGATTTTAGTTTATTCTACTAACTTCTTTCTGCACAACTGTTCATTTCTCACCACCTAAAACCCATATCTGAACATACCAATGCCATGCAAGTACATGTAAACACTATGGTGGAATTATACTAGTCCTAATTATATTTTTCCTCTTCAAATACAATATGTTGTCCCTTAGTTCTTTCATTCAGATGTTACTGAGATTCCAGTACCCACCAAACTGCTCCTTCCATTCACAGATCCCTTGCAAGGCAGAAAAAGAATTCCCCTTTGATGTTATAGCTTGCACTTCCTAACTTCCCTAAAACCTATGCCTGGATTTGTGCACAGCTTCTTAAATCACTCAATTTGAGTTTTCTATCTGACCCATTTCTGTCCTATTGGAGATGCAAGCCTGGGTTTAAACTGCATGCACATTTTCTTTCAGTAAGTCAGCACTTTATGATGGCATGAAGGATTTGGGGAATAAGGAGTAATTTAACAGACTAGTCAGTATCACCTTTTTCTTTCTCTAAATTAACACTGCCAAGAATCATGAAAAATCATGAGAAGCAGAACAGGTGGGAAAATTGCAGCTTCCTGAGTACTTTCTCTCAACTTCCATGTTGTTAATAGCCCAGCAAGTACACAGAAAAAAGGCCGACCCTAATCCAGTGCTTTTCATCTTCTCGCAGAGTGAGAACACTGAAAGCGGGAGAGAATTTAGATAATGCAGGAAAGGTAATTTGATTGATGAAGGTACAGATAAGGATAAGACTTCAATTGGAGGACTTTCAATATTAGTCACTCTTCAGAACACATTACTAATCTCTAACCAATTCAGAGATACCTTATTCAAAATGTAGATTATCTTATTGGTTTCTTTATGAAGACATGCTTCTCGCAAATCTCACTAGCAGGACAAATTTGGCTATTCCTAAGTAACTGATTTGCTTTTGTCTTAATGACCATTAGCTTTGAAACTGATCACATTCCTCAGTTTATTGCTGGCATGCTTAGAGCTGGATTTGGTGTCCTCTCCTAGAAATGAATACCACACATTTTTCGCCCACTTGAATGCCTAATCCCTAAATATTGCAGCTCTCATTTCCCTATTGTGTTGCATATAACTGTTTGCAGATATAGGTAGCCATTTTGCTTATCCTTATCAGTCTATAATGATCAGAGGCAAACCTCACTTATTGATCCACTGCAGTGAAGTAGACCAACCACTAACAGAAATTTGGAGGATATCATCAAATAAAATGTGATTGAGTAGAAAGGAAGGATTTAAGCGTAATTAAAACAAGGCAGGGTTTTCATAAATATGAAGCAGAGCTATGTGTGGAAGGGTCATACTTGAGAAATGGATGCTGGAAACTATTTTCTTAGAAACTGTAAAGTCAAAATAAAAGTAGGATACTGTGTTCAGGAACCCTGTGTTGAAGTTTTAAGTCTAGACTGCATATTGAGCCTTTCCCTGTGTTAAAAGTACTTTGGTACACCAGGTAGTGGATGAATGGGGTGTTTAACTCTTACTGAAGTAATTTCAAACAGAGACACTCTGTGATTTTAGAGAACAAAGTTCCTCAGCAAGGAAAACTGTAGACTTCATTTGAATGAAGGGAGCCAGGATAGCACTTTCTAGCTGTAGAATGCCCTTGGGAGAAAGTGTGTTTTCTGTTAAATTAGCTGTTAACTTCTTTTCATACCTTTTATTCCAGATTGGTGAATAGCTTAGCAGACATGCTGCTTAAAAGTTTTCCCTTCTCACATATTTAAATATGAAAATATATAAATTAGCAATAAATAAGCATTAAAATGTATAATATAATCAAAATTCAAAATAAAAAGCTAAAAACATTAGACTTTTCTAACAGAAGTATCATCTCACAGTGTATATTTCCAAGAACCTAGTGATTAGCCTGCTAAATTTTAACTAACCTAACCCAAATCTACTAAGGTTGTGTTTTCATTTTCTCAATCCCATCCCATATTATGTCACAATCCAATCTGACAGAATTTGGGGGACTTTCATTACATTTCCTGAGTGAGGAAAATCCCAGTTACCTCAGGTAAGGTCTATACTAAAAGCCCCAGTGTCGTGTACCTCAGTCCTGCATTTACCATCATACAATTTGCATTATTATATCCATATAACAAAAATAAGGGTAACGAGAGTTACCCTTTGAAAAATATTTTTGAACAATTAGTAGAGAATTTCAATATATTTCATTCAGCTAAGCATGTGTGTGCGCACACACATACACACCCTCATTATGGCAGGTGATTGAATGATAGGGGGAGTTTACATTATATTATATGCATAAACACAGTGGAAAACCTAACTTTGCCAACTGAATCAAACATAATTAAAATATTAATTCCTCATGAGAAGCCTCAGTAAGAAAGTATGTTGTGTTGGATCCTCACAGGTCTATAATAAAGACTGTGTTATATCACCCTGGCCCCTACTACAGTCTAAAATCCATGACTGAGCATGGTTTCTCCTGAGAGAACTCCATTGCTTTTCTGTAGCTTTAAGGCCATGACAGATATTTAGAATTCCGCTGTCTTCATTAGAATGATCTTGTCATAAACATGATGATGATGATATTAACAATAATAATAATAATAATTTAAAAATGAGCTACTTCTTCAATTCCAGAGCTTATGGAACAAAGCTGTGACTGCCACTTTTCTCTTTTGTCTCAAATTAGTAGTTTTTAGGATGAAGAACTCTCACATCAAGGTTGGGGAAGATGGAGAATGTTGTGGGGGAAGCTGAAGTCCCATAGACAGGGAGACATAGAGGCAGCATTGCACATCTGTACCCTAAGGCCTAGATACAGATTGTTCAGGGATAACATCTGTCTCCATGAATGCCATATTTGTGAATAGGGCCAAGAATCTTAATAATCTCTAATTTAAAACATTAAACATTACACTGCAATTTCTTCTCTATGAAACAGATAACAATACTGTACTGGAAAGAGACAAAGGAAAAATAGGTTCCCCCTCAATTTTTAGTATAGTACATGTAACTTACACTAAAAAATGCTTCATGGTTAAGGCATGGTTTATATTTAAAACATATGTGAATGAAAGTTTTACTCCAAAAGTGATATGATGGCTTCTTGAATACAACATTTTTAAACTGATAAAGTATATAGCTTCATGAGAAATCCTTGTTTGTAAGAGAGATATATGAATGATATATGCATTTCTTTTAAAGATGCATAACATGTACATCTAATTTAAATGATAAACTATATTAGTTTACTATACTTTTCTAAATTTTACTTATTTATTCAATTTTAAGTTAGAGTCACATGAAGAAAGGGGGAGAAAGAGAGAGAGAGAGAGCCTTCAACAGCTACAGCTGAACCAGGAGCAACTCCATCCAGGTCTTCCATGTGGGAATCTGAAACCCAACAAAAGACATGGACATCATCTATTATATTCCCAGGCACATTAATAGGAAATTACATCAAAAGCAGGGCAACCAGGATTTAAATGAGAACTCTGATATGGGATGTGAGTGTCCCAAGGGGAGGTTAACCTATCGTGCCATGATGTCTTCCACATAGCATATTTACACAAAAGACAACATTGTAGTTGATCCACTTGAAAAACATATTAGGTATATAATTACTAATTCCATAGAAATTTACAGTATATTTAAGGCACATTAAAGTACTATTATGGAGCCGGTGTGGTGATTCAATAGGTTAATCCTCAACCTTGCGGTATTGGTATCCAATATAGGTGCTGGTTTGCGTCCCAGCTGCCACACTTTTGATCCATCTCCCCGATTATGCCCTGGTAAAGCATCAGAGGATGACTCAAGTCTTTGGGCTCCTGCATCCATGTAGAGGAACGGGGAAGAGGCTCGTGGCTACTGGCTTTGGATCAGCCCAGCTCTGGTCATATTGTTCACATTTTAGGAGTGAACTATCAAATGAAGATCCTCTCTCTCTGTCAGTCCTTCTCTTTGTAAATATGCCTTCCAAATAAATAAATAAATGTTTTCTAAAAATACTGTTATGTACTCATAGACAACAGACTCGAATCAGTATTAGACAACAGTAAAACTACAAAGACATATGGGGGAATCGAGCGATCCTGATATCCTCTTAACAGAAGGTCATATGCACAGAGCAAGGGGGGACCCCAGAGTAGAGCAGGTTGTCAGAAGGAGGCTTGTATTCCAACCCTGAAGACTCTCAGATCCTCATCAAGGACTATCAGTACGGGCACCAAGGACTGCATCCCAACAGCGAAGGAGAACACGGGGAACTGGAGTGCCTTTGGAGGCTGAGAACTTTGAGGTCACCCAGCCCCTTTTGGATCTACCACATGGGATGGAAGAAGCCCAAATCCTTCCTTGCATAATCCAAGGTCATCGGAACAACAGCCAGGAGCCCTGAGTGGTCTGCAGGAACAGAAGAACAGTAAACTTCCTTCGGGACTAGGGAGAGGAGCCTTTTCTGGTCCTTACTTAGTTCCAACTTTGGATCCCCACCCTCTCCTGCAATGACAATCAGGGTCGCTCCAGAGCACCCCCTCCTCAAAAAATTAGAACAGATAGACAGAAATACAAGGAAAGCGTAGAACCAGACAGGAAACAGTCAGCGTAGACATATACCTTACTAGGTAGGACACAAAGATTAGTTACTCCTCACTAGGGAATGGAAAATTTCTCTGCACAACCCTCGTAAAACTGTTCTGCACCTCAACTGTTGACAAATGCCTTGTTAGATTTATAAGCCAGTTTAGACTATCCTAAAATCTTCCAAGTTCAGCAAAATTATGCTTCAACACTATAAACTGCTAAATACTATAATGAAAATAGGCACGAGACAGCTGAATAGTATCCTATAGCCACTTTAAGGTGTATAGCAGCCGGTTCTGTGTATAAACAAAAAATGAAATGTCAATGAAGTAGTCACAGGAGGTGGTTAACTTACATGGTTTCAACATATTAGTTACTCAATACCATGTCAAATAATTCCATAATGTTGTAAATTGTTGATATTATGCTGTGGCTTTTAATTGATCAGGATGATATTCTGCCAGCTCTACCTTTAGACCAGAGATGGTCTCCACAAGAAACTTTTGAATTTATCTGAACAATAAGAGGCTGGACTCTATGCTTGGTATATGTTTGCAATGAAAGAATCTGGACTTAATTTGATCTGTAATACTACAACAAGGTGCAGGAATCCAACATGGGGGGAGGGCACGGGAAGGGGTTGGGGGAATCCCAGAGCCTATGAAACTGTGTCACATAATGCAATGTAATTAAAAATACTGTTGGGCCCGGCGGCATGGCCTAGCAGCTAAAGTCCTCACCTCGAACGCCCCGGGATCCCATATGGGCGCCGGTTCTACTCCCAGCAGCTCCACTTCCCATCCAGCTCCCTGCTTGTGGCCTGGGAAAGCAGTTGAGGACGGCCCAATGCATTGGGACACTGCACCCGCGTGGGAGACCTGGAAGAGGTTCCAGGTTCCCGGCTTCGGATTGGCGCACACCAGCCATTGCAGCTCACTTGTGGAGTGAATCATCGGATGGAAGATCTTCCTGTCTGTCTCTCCTCCTCTTTGTATATCTGACTTTGTAATGAAAATAAACAAATCTTTAAAAAAATAAAAATTAAAATAAAAATAAAAATACTGTTATGTTTTAGATAATAGCATTGAAACTTTTCAAGTATATGCCTTCAAGGAGATTACTACATCATGAGGGAGGCTAGTAGATTGTTAGGTGTACTACTTCAGAGGTTGTGCCTGGATTCTGCAGGCATGCGGTGGTGTTGGTACCTATGGAATTGTTAAATAAAAGCATGCATGATACAAACATGGTCTTTCCTTGAACTCTTATTTGACCCTTTTGTTGCACAATAAAGAATAATTTGTAAAGAAGCAAAATCTATACAGTTTCATTCAACAAATACATATCAACAATTCTCTGTGTACCAGCAAGAACCTTGCATTTAAAAAATGTGAAGTAGTTTAAGACCCTTAGACTGAGTGAATATTACATATAAGAATTCATTATGATCAGGCCCATCATGATGAGTAAAACTGCCACCTGAGACATTGGCATCACATGTAATTACTGGTTCCAATCAGCTGCACTTTTGATCCAGATCCCAAGTAATGGATGTGTAAAACAGCAGAAGGTAGCACAAGTTGCCTTAGGTCTGGTCCCAAAAGCCATGTGGACAGTGAATAAACAGGTGCAAGATTCTCTCTCTCTTGTTCCTTTGCCCTCTCCCTCTTGTGTCTTTTAAAAAAAGAAATAAAAAAATTTTTAAATTTTTTAAAAAATTTTTAAAAATTTTTAAATTGATTTATTTTTTATTGGAAAGGCAGATTTACAAAGGGAAAAAGAGACAGAAAGATCTTCCATAAGCTGGTTCACTTCCCAAATGGTCGTATTGGCCAGAGGTGAGCTACTCGAAAGCCAGGAGATTCCCCCAGGTATCAGATGTGGGTATGGTGTCCTCTTCTGCATTCCCAGGCTACAAACAGCAAGCTGGATCACAATTGGAGCAGCCAAGACATAACCCAGTGCCCAAATGGGATCCTGGCACCTATAGGTGGATGATTAGCCAATCAAGCCATTGCATATGGCCCATAAATGAATAAATTATTTAAAAAGTATTTATGGCCAAAAAAGTGAATAAAATTTAAAAAATGGAAGAATTCCTATATATTTTGTAAAAAGACCAAACCATCTTAACACTGATTCAAAATCCATATAGGAGAAAATTTTTTAATTTAACTGCATCAAAATATTTCAGGATGCCTGCATGGGGAAAAATAAAACAGTTGTTGAGTTGGGAAAAGTAGCTGCTAACCACATTAAAGAAAAAGTGTTCATGTGTATATTTTTATAGTTACTAGGGACTCAATCCTAGAGCTAAGAAAACTCACAGAAAGAAAATTTCAAATTATTTTGGTGGCAAATACTTATCCACTATTGTAATACAAAATTTCAAATGAAAATTCACTGTGGTGGTATTTATTTTAAAAGATTTATTTTATTTTTATTACAAAGTCAGACATACTGAGAGGAGGAGAGACAGAGAGGAAGTGGAGCTGCCAGGACCAGAACCAGCGGCCATATGGGATCAAGGCCAAGACCTTATCCACCAGGCCACGCCGCCGAGCCCTGTGGTGGTATTTTTCATTTATTTATACTGGCAATATTTCAAAGTCAGGAAGTATCTAGTAACAGATATAAATACAGATTATACAGATACAGATATAAGAATAGGTATAGATTAGACATAGATATATAGATATAGATTTAGATATGGATATAGGTACAGATTTGATAGATATAGAGATAGAGATATATAGATATAGATATAGATATATAGATATAGATATCTGAATGGTCATCCTGGAGAACAACTTGAAAGTCAAATTAAATGTCTATCCCTTCATCCTACAATTTCAATTCTGAGAATTTATCCGACAGAGAGTCTGCACAAGTGCAAAGTGATCCTGAACCATGAACCCCTTCTGAATATCTCCCACCCAAATCCTCAGTGCCCTGTTGTCACAAACTGTTCAAATGAAATAAAGACTACTTTCAAACCTCTGCCCTCTCTCCAGGCAGGCTCTCACTCTATTCTTTCATTAGCCGCTCCACTCCCCCACCATCCTGTCCACACTAGAATAAAATCTTCCTCTACTTCAACTAGCTCCCGTGTCTCCTTTCTTTGATCCCCCAAATCCTTAAACCTACCATAAAATCCTAGCAATGTTAGCAGCTAAATAAATCTATTGTATGGGATAGAATTCAGATGCTGGGCTTCTTCCTGACCCATGTAGATGTAGTACTCACTCAAAAATAAAAGCAAAATGGAAAGACCAATATGTCACCAAAGAAATGAAAAAGAAAATCATGAATTTTCTTGAAAAAAGTGAGGCTACTCAGCCATAAATAAATAAATAACATAACATAAGATAAAATAAAAACTATTTTAGAAGGAAACACAGAAGGAAACATTTATTGATTATGTTTTTCCGGCAACTATTTTATTAAATTGTATGTGTGGTGAGTTATATAATTACATGTGTTCTAATAATAATTTATGCTACATATAATTCAAATGCTAATACAAAATTTTAACACCGTGGCTCATAGGTCAAATAACCAAGTCTTAGAAACTAAGCTAATTTTCTAGCTCTGTTCAACTAATAATAGAAATAGCTAACAGAAAAATATACTATGTGTCAAGTACTGCTTTAAGCACTAATCACACATCAATTTAAGCCTCAGACAAGCCTATGAGTCAGCTACAAAAATCTCTCCTACTTTTTATAGAATAAACAAAGTCACAGTAAGAATTAATTGCAAACACAGATTCCAAACTGGATAAAAGAGCAAATTAAAGAGACGAAGAATGTGGTTCTATAGTTCTTCTTAATTACTTTGCCATTCACCCTTGTACTTCTGAAATCAAACCCCCATAATATTAAGAGCAGGATCCTACCTCCTATATCTGTTAGTAAAAAGTATCCTTATCTGACCTTTACCAAAAGGAATTCACTGGATGCATGCAGAGGCACAGCTGACTCTAAAAGATTCTAACAGTCACCTGCCCCTCTGCAGCTAGGAGTGCTGATGGCCAGCCACCAAAGATGTGGTGGGGATAATCTGGGGAGATTCCAGGAGCAAATGTAACTACCACGTTTATGGGATCCCCTAGACCAATTGCAACCCACCTGACCATCACAAATTCCCTAAAGAAAGGACACAATTGACCAATTAAAGGAATGTCATGAGTTTCACACAACAATCAGTAACTTACACAAAAGCAGATCAGGCATCTCCTAACTTCAATTTCAATCCTAAAGAACCTTCACTCCTAACTCCTTAGGGAGGCCTGGAATTAAGATACAATGGCCCATTCCTTGCTCTGTACTTTATAATAAATGCCTACTTTCTTCCACCACCCTGATATCAGTGATTGGACTTTTGCATGCTGGGCACGTCGACCTAGTTTTGGGGTTCTACAACAATACTTCCAACCAGTTTGGGGTGTTGTTAAGCAACATTTCTACCAGTAAATTCCATTATTTTCATTTAGAAAACTATATGTGTTGAAAAGTCAGCACTGAAAAAAAAAATCCATGCATAACAAATTTTTAAAACACTGAGTCATGGAGGCATGTAAATCTTAAATTGGCCCCAGTTGGCTAGGGAAGAAAATCTTAAGTAAAAGTTTTAGTGAGGAACTTGACCAAGGATTAAAGGGTCCAGATTCCTAACGCAAGTTTTGTTCTGCTGCCAAGGTTGGTTCATTTCTCTCTCCTTGCACTGTCATTTGGCATTCCACAACTGCAAAATTTATAGGAGCAGCTACCATCCTCAAAAGTGGATACCACAAAAGAACCTCTCCTACATATCTGTTAAGAATGTCCCCCATAAAAGAGCTATCAAGTCCACAGCACCTTTCCCTGTAGGCACATGGTTACAAAGCCACATGGTTCCTTAAACTACTAAGCAGCACATTTTCACTCCGTTCTCATGAGAGGCATTTCTAAGACACTGGAACACTGAGAGGTCAAAGTCGAGCAGCCAGCAGCAAAGGATTGAGCTCTGTGCCCAGGTGGGATGGAAAGTAGTGAATTCGTTTTCCTGAGCTCTGCATTTTGTATGCTGCCAAATGACCTTACTGAAGGAAAGATGTAAGCCACCTAAAAGCTCAACCTAAGAATACTAAATCCCACAGAAAGTTCTGGATCTCTCTGTCTCTCTCTCTGTCTCTCTCTCTCTCTTTTTTACAATATAAAACCTTATAATTTTAAACATAATATGGAAGGCAATTCACCAATATTTTAGATGTGGCAATCATTTATCTTTAGTTATATATGTACAAACCATAAAATTCAGGGTTTCATTTCCTTGCATTCTTCAATTAAATCCCCAGATCTAAAGATTTTAAATGTTTGTTCCAGCCAGCTGCCAAGTTATAACTGACACACACAAAGACAAGAATTTAAAATGGGATTGCATGGTCACAGCCAAAGCTTAAGCTTAATGTGTGCTGCGAGCAGAAGCAGGGTGTTGAATACTGCCATCTCAGCAGACTACAGCTTAACTGCCAAAGCTGACAGAAAGACTGATTTTCTTTAAAGGCAGCTAAATGTTTTAGGAGATTGTATCCGATTGAGCTTGTAAAATATCTATAGCATCTTATTATTTGAATTATAAAGTTTTACTTCAGAACTTCATTTGAATATATTCCAGAAGAGGACTGCATATATACATCTAAAGTACTGCAGAACGCATTCTAAAGCACCACTGCCATCAATTTGTGGAAGTCTGGAATTTGTACTCTCCATTGAAAAACACAAAATTGTCTTTTACATTGGAAATGATTTCTAAATCAAGTAAGTGGTTTACTTGATTTTATACAGAGCATCAAATGACAAGACTTTAAAGTGCAAGATTCATCTTGGTGACACTTGTGATATAATTGGAAAAATTAAACCTGGTCTGTATTGTGATCAAAATTTAAAATCTCCACAGGGGGAAAAAAACTGGAACCATCACTGCAATCATTTGAACAGGATATTACTGGTTAGGCTTTTTTTAGAAGTAAAAATGGAAAAAGAAAGAGTGAATATGAGAAAATATGCTCAATATCATCTGTTCAATTGCCGATTTTCATATTGTGTGACCTTTACAAACATATCTAGATCTGATCTGAAATATTTGCCAAATCATAGTTACATCTCCAAGTTATGCTAGCTAAATTAAATGTGAAAGAAATATGCATGGTGTCTGGCACTCAGATGACAACCAATAAACAGTGGCTGGATTTTGAATTTTGGCACATTTATCTGATAATCATCATAGAGCCTATTACACCATTAGTGGGTAGGAAGTTGGCTTTACAAGTGATCGTAACCAGCATACTAAGTTTTAAATAATAAATAGAACTCTTAAAATATCTCCAAACTAATAATGAAATTTGTTTTAGAAATAAAATCTTCAATTCTGTACTTCTTGGACAATAAGTGTCAGAATACAGCCTGTAGGAAAGCTGGGACAGTGGAGGCCTGTGGGACCCTGTTGAGAAGAGGCTCCAGGAAAGAGAAGGCAGAAGGCCTCTCCCCCACAGTGTGCTCTTGCCCCCAGTGAGTCCTTGGATGTGCTTTCGTGCTCTTCTTGAAGATAGGCGGACATCTGTGCTCTGTCTAGTCAATCAAGGATGGACAGTATTATCTATTCCCTGTTTGAATAACTCTAAGTTGCCTTGTTAGCTTCTTTGTTGTCTCTGTGTTGCCAGACATGATCTAATTCTGAGTTATGTCTGAATCATTGTTTCATGAAATGTATAAAAACTGAGACCCTGGAAATAAACTTTGTCAGCTGCCAAAAGAGAGCATTGTCCCCCCATTTCTTCAGGTCGCATCTCCTCCCCAGGAACTTGCAAGGTAAACTTGCAATAAGGAACAAACAGAACTCAACTGCTTATACTTTTTTTGTATTTTTACTGTTATCAATACACTTTCATGTAGCAGTCTGGTTTCTTGTTTGACTCCTTTATTACTTCTACATTGGCTGTCTTTGCCTCCCTTTTCACCTTTTGTGAGATACAGCAATCCTAGAATCCAACTTTTCTTTTATGTGGCCAGTCACAAGATGTCACCTAACAGGGAGACTAAGCTAGTTTCTTACATAAAAATGGAAATTCCACCAACAACATGAAATGTTTACAGTTGTCTGCTTGGCTCTCACTTAATTTTTAATTCAGTGGGGAATACAGATGCTATTTATTGATCATCGAAAAGTTCAATGATGAAGTGTAATTCTCAACCTGTAAGTCCAGCTATAGCCCTACTTTCAGGTACTTCTGACACATGCCAACGTGGTGGGAATAGTGGTGATGAATGATATCATCCACTGGTGTATGAGAAAGAGTAAGGAAGGTGTCTGCCTGTTCCATTCCCTGTGCAATAACAACGGTAAAGCTTAACAATCATTGCTCAGCTGTACTTCATTTTTTCACATCATTCATATAAATTTCTGTTGAGTCTCTGATTTTGCATGACAAGAACCTCGTATGGAATATCTGCCAAGTTTCCTTAGATTTGGGAGCAGTATAATTTTCTGCATTACACTGAAAATTTCATATGTAGTTGGAATATACTAGGTCAAAATTGAAAACCAAGGATAATGCTGGTACTTTATTCTCTCCAAAATACAAAATAGGCGGATAAATATATAGCACTCATTTCTATCTTACATGAAGAGGGATTTCTCTTCAGGAGATACCCCTTTCAGCTCTCTTTCCTGGGTTCTTTGGAAAGAAAACTCGATTTTTTTAATAAAGTGGAAGGATATGCATACAGAAACCTGAAAATTTACTCCATAATTGTGTCAAAACTGTTAAAATAATTTTACATTAAATGTACTCGGGAGAGTTAAAAATATCTGTCTGTATATTCTATTATTTTAATAATAGATTTAATGTACCACCATGAGCATTTTGAATTTACTTCTGTAATTTGATCAGCATCTGAAGTCTTAGGAAATTTTTAAAAACTATCTAGTTATGTTCATAATTATTGAAAAAGTAGAGAAAAGAAATGATATTTGGTGACAAGGCTAAATAATTGGTAGAAATATTAAATCACTGCTCTCATTTCTTAGTATATGTGCCAGAAATATTAAAATTACAAAAAAGTATAGAAGTAAGTTTTATTCTATAACTTTTCCAAGCTATCATTTGTCATTTCCTTCAAATCACATGTTAAAGATGTTTTCATTTCTATTTATTTGGTAATTAGTATTGCTAAGTGTTTATTTCATGGTTCTTCATTTAAACACTTATTGCCTTTGCCATTTTATATTTTTCTTACTGAATTGCTAAATGAAATGTCATATAGAAAAAATAATTTACTAACATACTTCAAATGATAGTATCCATGTTTATGTTTTTGTAATTATTGGGGAAAATATATAAATAGAGGGCAATGCAAATGACATTCATTAGGAGATTAATATTTATTAGATAAGTAATATGCTCCATTTCATGGGAGTAGACATTGTTACTCTGAGACTATCTGCCATCCTGCATCTTATAGATTGACTGAGAGTAAATGTTATAACTGTGGAGCTGACATAGAACTTGAAACCTCAATGTTTAACCTAAAACAAACAAAAAAAAATGATTTCTTGAGAAAGTGGTACAGAAGCTGAGTCTTGAAGATAAACAGGACTTGAAGCAAATCAAACATAGACACATGCAAAAATTTTCAAAAAGTTGACAGAAATTGCAATTAAAGAATCTGCAGAATAAAAAGGCACAAAGAATTGAAAGAAATATGTACTTTTTGAGGTTAAGATGATGCAGACTTGAGTAAACTACATTCAGTAGTTTGCACTTAAAAATGCAGTAGAAAGCACTGTAATTCTTTGAGTAGCGGCATGACAGATCAATTTATTCTTCAGCAATACTTTGTTGACTATCTACTGTTTGTCAGGCACTATACATGAAAGATTCATGGTCTCTGCTCTCCAGAAATTTGTAGCCCAATTACCAGATTACTACATAAGTCTTTCTGGCATTAAATCTATGTTTTAAGTCTTTCTGGTTACAGGATTTAAAAAACAAACAAACAAAACACCCTGACTAAAATATCCCGAAACCATATATATTAAATTTTGAAATTAGTTTGCTTTATATAAATAAAATAATTTTAAAAATATAAAAAATATATCCCAAACCTAACCTTTATACTAACTGGGCAGTGTTTATTTGGGCAGAGAAAGATTCATGAAATGGGCAGCACTCAGAACCAGAACAGATTCAGAGAGTTTCATATTAGCTATGTGAGTGGTGGGCTTTTAAAGGCTGAAAATGCAAGTGAGGACTTTAAATGACTGCACAGTTAATCATTTGCTATATATGGGTATGATCTGGAAAGTGCCTAGTTACATTTGAAGTTTAAAGATTTCTGATAGGAAAAGCATGTTTTATTTCATGTTTTAGCTTGAATTGTGTTTTAATTATCATGGCACTAGAACCCCTTCATCCTACTAATTTCCTAATTGCATTAAACACACGCACACACACATGCACAAACACAAAGTTGAGGAATGACAATTTCCTTATATACTTTCTCTCAGAATATTGGCTGGGAGATGATCAATGTTTAATAATGTTTAATAAAAAGGATGAGTAAATGCTGTATTACATTAATTTATTATTTTGGATTAATATCTATTGAAATGGAAAAAGCAACTAAAATCCTGCATATTTTATATCACAATGTTTAAAATATCTTGATACTAAAATTATCAATTGCTTTGCTATAAATCATCCCCAAACGTAATTGATAAAAATAATCTCCACTTTATCATATTTAGCATTTTTCTGGGTTATGAAAGTAGAAAGTCGTAATCTGGGTAATTCTTTGATTTCATATAGCAATGATTACACCACTTTTCAGTGATTAGCTGAGGATGGGATTTTCAGGGGCAACCAAAATATCTAAGGTAGCAACTTGGCAAATATGGGCAAGAAACTTGATTCATTTGTGTCTGTTAAACTGAGCAACAAGAAGAGCAGATTATCTCATGATAGTCTCAAAATAGTTGGTCTTCTCACATGACAGATTAGAGATTCCAGAGAAGGTGAGCTGAAATACTGTGTGCTTTTAGGCATCAACATATCTATTTTACTTGGTACTATCTCAATTCGTTTTGGTCTAAACTCATATAATTTCTTTAAATATGTGAGTATTTCTGTTGTGAGAAATTAGCTCTATTAAATAAAGCAACATCATATTTTTTTTTCTTTCTGACACAGACCATTATATACCTTGAGTTGAAAGTCAGAATGTCATCGTAAAATGCCCCTACAATTCTTGGAACTCATTGACTTAGCCTTGTCCAACATGATAGACACCTTCAAAACCTGTGAGAGTCAGAATAAGACAAAGACTCCAAGATGTTTAGGAGTCTCACCATCAGATTCTTTTCTGAGACCAAGAGAAGTTGCCACTGTCACAACCTCAAGATGTTTCACTAGAGCCCATGTTTATCAGCAAGTTGTTCGACATTTTCTCTTTGTTCTGAATTTATTTTTTTAATTTGTTTATAAATTTTGTTTTTTATAATGATTACATGGCTGATCAGTGTGGGAAAGATGGAGATTTAGGGAATCTTGGGTGAACGAACTCACTGCTTCCAAATTTGCTATCTCTTCTTGTTCGTGAGGGAAGGGGAAAAACATTCACTACTTCCCACATGTCCCAGTACCCAGGATGAGGAACCACCGCCTCATATCAATCCAGAGTCTCACCGCATACATATTCCAAGGGTTCTATCCAAGTGGTTTGGATACTTCTACAATGCTGCCAATTTCACCAATCCAGATGATGTCATCCTCCCAGTGTCTATTGGCTCCATGTCCTGAATTCAATTAAAACTGGTATTCTTGGGCCCAGCATGGTAGCCTAGCGGCCAAAGTCCTTGCCTTGAATGTGCCAGGATCCCATATGGACGCCAGCATACCCAGCAGCCTTGCTTCCCATCCAACTCCCTGCTTGTGGCCTGGGAAAGCAGTCAAGGACGGTCCAAAGCCCTGGGACCCTGCACCTATGTGGGAGACCCTGAAAAAGTTCCTGACTCCTTGCTTCGGATCAGCTCAGCTCTGACCATTATTATCACTTGGGGAGTGAATCAACAGAAAGATCTTACTCTGTCTCTCCTCCTCTCTGTATATCTGCCTTCCAATAAAAATATATAAATCCATAAAAGCAAAACTGATATTCCTTTCCCAGACAGAAGAGAGATGAGAAACAATTTTCAATCCCAAGAGTTGGCCTCTTAAATTTTCTCTAAACTGTGAAAAATAGCTAGATTTTTCTTTAGTTGATTTCATTCTTGTTTTATCATAAGGTTCAAGTTAAATTCTTCACATCATTAAGAAAATATTTTCCACATTAGTACTGAAGATTGTAGCACTGAATTTTCTATCAGCACATAAACTGCAAAACTTCTCTCCATCCTCCTCTAACATTTCCTCATCCCTCACCCATTTTATATCTTTGGGTTTCTGTCACTAAGTTCCAAATATTGGTAGCACCCTACTTTCAGGCACTAAATTCATTCTTTCATTTGCAGTACCTCAACATATGTTAGACTAAACCAATTAGTTTTTATCCATAACAACTGCATAATCCAGGAATTTAAACTGAATAAAGGCTTTATTCTTTCTGATACTGAATGGTATTATTCCATAATATTCAATGAACTAAACTGAAGAATTCAAAAAGGCTCTGCTTACACCTGAGAACTTGCAAGGAGGGATGGAAGGCTAAATTCTTTGCAGTCCATCCGGAGTGTCTAGTAGCAGTCTTCCTAGCACTATGGCTTCAGAGCAGTGAGACTTTCAGACTTCTTTCCTGATAGCACCGAGACTGACTGTGTCAGGTACCAAACTGTTCAAGTTTGGGGCCACTGTGCAGAAAAATGTCAGCTGTATTCTGCCAGATGCATTCCCACAGGTGTTGCACCTGCAGGAGGGTATGAAAGACACTTCCACTAACAGATACAAAGAATTTACATCATCTTGAATACTGAAAATGAGTGATAAAAACAGTAATACATGTTGAAAATGTTGTTTTTTTTCTTGTAGTTTATTGGATCTCCTTGATACTTGTTGGGACACAGAAAAAGAGAAGCAAAGAAACATCAGACTCAAGAGTCAACCACATGCAACAAGAAATTGGAAAAGCCTGCTAAATTCTTACCAATTTACCCAATAAGCAGGATAAATCTGCAGGCCCCACTTTTTCTTCTCCCTGCCTGCTCAATTACTTGTAAGAGCTCTGAAATCATGTACTTTCTTAGAACTATTCATTATCTGAAACTTCCATTTAACACTGCTTTAAGATAAATATACCAGTGGTTGTTGTGCTCTCAAGCCTCTCATTTCTGCCTCATCTAGAAATCTCACACCTAATGAAAATGAGCGATCTCAACAGAGCTCCAGGTTTTGTGTTTTTATTAAGTGAGAAAACCATCAGAGAATGTAAAGCCCACTAATCTGGTTTCATTTCCTCCTCCCAGCCTTAGAGATCATTGTTCACATATTCAGTCATTTGTCTTCTACTGCTCTGGCCAATTATATGCTCAGAAATTTGCCTCTTTAACCTTTTAAACTTCACATACAATTCACAGCATATGATATAAAATATCCTTTCATTAATTTATCCTATTACATTAAAATCAAATAACTAAAGTCAAAATAAGATTTATCACCTCAATCCTCCCCTTTTCATTTATTTGCTCATTTACATGTAATCAGAAAGAAAACATGAGGGAGCTTTCAAAAGTTTGTGGAAAATGGAATCAAGAGTGATATTTACTTTGGAGTGGCCATTTGGTGTTGCGGATAAGTTGCCAGTTGGAACAAAGGCATTTCATATCATAATGCCAGGGATTCAGTCCCAGGACTGCCCTCTGATCTAGCTTCATGTTAAGGCACGCCCTGTGAACAAGCTGGTAATGTCACAAATACTTGGTTCCTGCTATCCGCCTGAGAAATGTAGGTTGAGTTTCTGCCCCTTGGCTTCACTCTGGCCCATCTCCGAAGTGAACAACAAGCGATTGGGACACACGTTTTCAAGTAAATAAAACTCAAACTTTTAAAAATATGAACTATTTTAATGCAAATTTTGTTTTGAAATTCTTGAGCAGTAATTCACATTTTCCATGAACTTCTTGAGGTACCCATGAATTGTATATCTTGGCACCACGATGGATATTGAGAAATGATTAACACAAATTTTTCCTTTCTTCCTAGGGATTCATTTAGAGATGAGAGTTTAAGCAATTTAAATCAACTGTGGCATAAAGAGGATGACTCAATGCACATCATAATAAACTCACCCAAATGAGTCTAGAGCATAAGAGAAAGAAATCCTTTGTCATGGAACTAAGAACCTAGATCAGTGTAGGGCAATTAGTCACACAAAGACAAGTAAAATAAGAGGGCACAAAGATTCCTGAGCAACTTGAAAATGTTTAATGCAGGAGAGAAGAAGTTATAGAAATATGAAAGGTTTGCATCTAGAGAACTTCATATAGAAGTGTTAGATCAAATTCGATGGGATTCTATGAAATATAACACATGATTTTGACTTTACAACAAGGACTATAATATAAAAAAGACACCTGAACCAGAAAGACATCATCATTATCTGGATGTCCTATGTGAACATCATCATCTGGACATAGTACATCCAGATGATGGGCCATCCTCTGATACTTTTCAATGCACATCAACAGAGAGCCAGACCAAAAGCGGAGCAGCCAGGACTAGAACTTGTGCCCATACAGGGTGCCAGCATTACAGGCAGTGGCTTAACCTATTATGGTTATGCCACAACGCCTTCCCTTTTAACCACATTAATAAAATGTTTAAATTGGGACTAAGTTTTCATGAGAAAGTAAAGAACTTTGATTCAAACTGTGATTTTAAAATACTTGCAGATAAAATAACCAGATAACTGTGTGCCTTGATTTAATGAAATGGAAAAAAGAACATTTGGTACCTGAGGAAATGTAAGTATATCTATTGACATGTAGCAGTAGGAAGCATTTTTTGAAGAAAGATAGAATAAAAATAGAGTATGCTATAATTTTTATAGTAAAATACAGATTTATACACAGATAAATAGCTGAGAAATACAATTTTATATGTTAATCATAGTCATTTATTGGTGATGAAATCTGATTACTATTTTGTCTGTATTTTCTAAGGTGCCATAATAAATTTAACTTGCCTTTGAAAACATAAGGAAATTAAAATAAGTACAAATAATGCAAATCAGAGCTATAATTTCCTTTCTTTTTTAAAGATATATATATTTTTTATTGAAAGGCAGATATACAGAGAGGATGAAAGAGAGAGGGGAAGACATTCCATTCGATGGTTCACTCCCCAAGTGAGCACAATGGCTGGAGCTGAGCCAATCCAAAGCCAAGAGCCAGGAGCTCTTTCAGGTCTCCCACATGGGTGCAACTGCTATCCCAGGTCACAAGCAGGGAGCTGAATGGGAAGCAGGGCCACCAGGATTAGAACCGGCAACCATATGGGATCATGGTGCTTGCAAGGCGAGGATATTAACCACTATGCTATCGCGCTGGGCCCCAGAGGTATAATTTTCAAATACAAAATATGAGCTCAAAGCCAATTATTACACTCATTATATATCAACATCTCCACAGGTGTTCCAATGGGAGCTTTGTGCCAGGAAAATAATATGTATAGCAATATATCACTTCCTTTAACGAATGGCTCTGAAATAATGCCTCTAAATCAAAACTCTAGGGCAGTATTTTAGGTTAAAGTTTATAAGAAGAACTCTTTGAAGCATAAATTACATTAAAGCATAAAACCAGGGGAAGAAAAAGAAGGATAAGAATGGGGAAAGGAATGGCAAGAAGGAAATAGTATTGTGGAGAAGCAGTTGAGCTAACTCAGGTAAGATAGTCAACCATGCAGAGAACTGCAGAAAAGTAACTTGGATTAAGAGAAGAGAATCAGGTCATTACAACCTCCCCCCGCAAATGATAATTTATTATATATGGACCATTCCAGAATGTTGACATGATCTCGGGAACACCAGCTATCTTCAGTGGAGAGTAAGTCCAGAGTTTTAAGGATACTCCCAAGAATTGAATAACTCCTCAATCTCCAAGTAAGAGAGTGATCACAACACAGGTGCCCTCAAGAGCACCTAAGCAACTTTATCCACTCTAATTTGAACACTGAAAATAATAATATATGATTGTAAAATGCAAAGTCCTTATCTATAATTTCAAGAAAATTATTGAATTCTACAATCATCTGATCTGTTGGACAAAGGAGACAGGAAAAGAGGGAGTTTCAATATTTTTAACTGAATGATTCCAAATCAAAGAGACATGACAGATTATTTATGCAATTATTAGACTACATCACTATTTCTTAAATAATATTTAAAACTATTTCTTAGAATAATATTAAAATAAGACACCTATGTCACAAACAGAAAGAGATAAATAATGCCTGGAACAACCAAATATTTAAAATATACAATTTTTTAAAATGTAAATAATCACACAACACACATATATTCCCTGCCATACATCCTAAATGCTATTAATGAGAAAAAAATCTAAAGCTAAATAAATATCTAAATAGATCAAATATCTTGGACGTAAGATATTAGTGAATACAGTACATTTAAAGTACTTTATGAAATCGTTCCATATGTTCTGGGATTTCCCTTCCCTCTTCTCGAAGTCCCTCTTTCTCCCCCCAATGATTTCCCCTAGATCATTACAAAAGTATAGTCCCTCATAATCAGTCATAATTCCATCAATCTACTATTTAAGTGTATCCTGACATGTAGGTATGGACAATGGCAGACAGTTCAGCAACCTAATGTCAAGATACACTTAATATTTTCATTGGGAGCCCATCATTGATTTGGAAGTAGAGATGTAACTACAATTATCATCACATCTGAATGTGACAGTCTATTACACACTGAAATACTTTATTTTTAAAGACTTGTTTATTTATTTGGAAGGGACGTATTGCAGAAAGAGAGGGACAGGGGAAAGAAGAGGGAGAAAGAGAAGATAGAGGCAGGGAGAAAGGAATGAGAGAAGGAGAGATCTTCAGTCTCTTAGTCCATTCTCCAAATGACCACAGTGGCTGGTTGAGCCAGATAGAAGAAAGGAGCTTCATTGTGTTGCCCCAGGTAGGTTCAGCTGCCAAAGTATTCAGGCCGTCTTGCCATTTCTTTTTCCAAGCACATTATCAGGAATCTGGATGGGAACTTGATGTATTCAGACATCTATATAGTGTTTGATGAAATACAGTAGCTTTTCATAATATATGACATGAGACCAGTGAACCCACTGCCAGCAAAGGACACAAAAATAAAATCAACATATAAGCAAAGAAAAAGAAAATAAGAATAGTGCTCAATATACTGTAGATACCCAAGAAATTTCATGAAAAATCAATGAATAAATTGAAGTCAAAAATATCACTAGAAAAATACAAATCTTTGATTTCATAATTAGCAAGTTTTATCTTTAGCAAATGAAATTCTTGCCCTTATTTTTAAATATTTTTCATTACAACATTAATGGAACAACAGCCAGCACTGATCATTCATCAGACTACCAAAAAAAATGCTTAGAGGCTTCTAACCTGACTTCATTCACGAGCATCAACATCATGATATTAGAAAAGGAAAACTATCACAGTCACTTTTACTCCACTAAATAACTCCAGTGGAAATAAGGACACTTAAACTCAATGACAAAGAAATCAGAACTGAATAAACTACGTCTGAAAATCTATGAATAGCATCTAAGACTATATCTTTAGTCTGAAATATACTGAAAGACAACAAGTGAAAGTATATCAAGACATTAAAAATTTAGGAAAAGGGCAACCACCCAATGAAAACTGAAGAACACACATGCCAATAAAAGGAAATAATAAACAAAAGTGGGAGATAGAATATCTAAACAAGAAGTAGAGATATTTTGAAGATATACAATTATGACTATTAGTAAAATCATTTTAAGATGCACACGTTCAAAAATACTGTCTAGGTATGCCATCCATATGCTAAGTCTGGGACTCTCATAGTAATCCTAATCAGGCCTCTAATCCCCTATTCTTGATGGACCCCTCTTACCCACTTGAGACAGGGAGCATTTAATTTGTATAGGTTCTTTTTGCAACAAATTAGAACTCCAGGGTACAGCAGACAAGAAATGATACCACTCCATTACCTTCCCACATTCAGGGACTGATACACAGTTGTAAGAAAATGAAGACTTACTGACAACAACATCATTGGAACCTTGGCCTGTCCTTGTCCTACTTAGAATCACTGCCTGTAACACTTTCCTCTGTTATATAATAAAATCAACACTGCCTCTTTGTATGACAACTAAATTCTGTAGCCAATGATGAGGAACTTGGATATACAGCATATGATCAAAGGTGATGTTGCCACAAGCACTTTCTATTTCCACACTGTTTGCTCATGATTAATAATAATAGCTACTTAGAGGTCTACTTTGGCCAAAGCAAGGTGAATATTTTTGGCAAATGTAATTCAAAACTAACATACATTGGAAATTTGTCAAGTAATCCTGCAACTGTTGCTTATTAACAACCTTAAATTTTCCTGGAATCTTATTATATTATCTCTTTTTTTAAAAAAAGATTCATTTATTTTTATTGCAAAGTCAGATATACAGAGAGGATAAGAGACAGAGAGGAAGATCTTCTGTCCGATGACTCACTCTCCAAGTGACTGCAACGGCTGGAGCTGAGCCAATCTGAAGCCAGGATTCAGGAGATTCTTCTGGGTCTCCCAGGTAGATGCAGGATCCCAAGGCTTATGACCACCCTCAACTGCTTTCACAGGTCCCAAGCAGGGATCTGAGTGGGAAGCGGGGCTGTTGGGATTACAAGTGGCGCCAATATGGGATACTTGTTGTGTGCCAGGTGAAGACTTCAGCCGCTAGGCCACCACACTGCACCTATATTATCTTCCCTGTGACTTTTTTCTTTCTTTTTTTTTTACTGAGTGTATAATATAATCTATATTTTAATTATATATGTTCTTTAAAATTATTCAAAAAATGGGTCAAAATCATAAACCATCAAAGAGTCCACTTAATTTTGAGAAAATTATTGTCAGAGAATATTATCTAGCCATTTCTCTTCATCATTTTCTTCCATTTTGTTTGCAAATGAGTGCAAATGATTAATAACATTCCATAACACTATTTCCTGATGTAATTTTTGTCTATTTGAGTGTCTGCTTACTGTGGTTTATTTTTCTTTTTAAGATTTAGTTATTTTTATTGGAAAGGCAGATATACAGAGTGAAGGAGAGACAGAGAGGAAGATCTTCTGTCTGATGATTCACTTTCTAAGCAACTGCAACGGCTGGAGCTGAGCCAATCCAAAACCAGAAGCCAGGAGCCTCTTCCAGGTCTCCCACACAGATGCAGGATGCCAAGGCTTTTGGCCATCCTTGACTGCTTTCCCAAGTCTCAACAGGGAGCTGGATGGGAAGCAGGGCTGCCGGGATTAGAACCAGCGCCCATTTGGGATCCCAGTGCATGGACTTTACCCACTAGGCTGCTGTTCCGGACCCACTGTGGCTTTACTTTTATAACATCTTTGGTATTACTTGCAAAGATATACTAAATGAATTTTGAAATTTAAAGATATTTCTCAAGGACTTGATCAGTGAGATCATCATGTAAAGGAGAAATTTCCGGTTAAAATTTTTCATATACTACAGAAATATTATAAAAGAGGTATTTAAATCTCTAAAAATATGATTTGTTAGATAGGAATGATTATCTTATCAAGATTCTCCTAATGTGTATGCCTTGTAGAGGAAACTAAGTCTTGGTTTTATATGGTAACATATTAGCAAAGTTTCCTTGATAAACTATTTGCATTTTTAAAATATAGCTTATTAGGTAAATCAGAATATTTAAGATTTAAGTGTTTCTTCTACAATTTTAAAAAACTTATACTGAAGCTTTGGGATTTTACAATTAAAGTTAAAGGTAGAAAATATGAAATACAGTAAATACAATGAAGGTAAGGCATTTTCAGAAATCAAAGTGTCCATGGAAATACATTTTTTCTTTTATCTTTCAAATGGAAAATAGAAGCAGGAGGCTTGTCCTTTCTTTTATCTTACATCTGTGGTTAATGAGACAACTGAGACTCATTTTTTTCTATTGTCTTATGTTTCCTATTATTTTTACCTTCTCATCTCTATTACGTAATATTTTAAAGGAAATAATCAAGTATACTGGTTTCATTTCACTTCTCTATACAACATTGCACTAAGAATCCAATGCATGTTAATTTGCTTAATATCTGTAATTCTATAAAAATACTATTTTTGAAAGAGTAGAAAATGTAAAAAGGGTAGGGTTGGCAGATCAATTCAGAGCTAACCTCAAGGGATTTAATATAAAATAATTTTACAAAAGTAACTCTAAGTCTTAAAATGCAATTAAATCTTATCTCTAAACCAATAAGCATGAGGAGAAAAAAGGAGCAATTTAACACAAGTCATAAATGGTCTGGACAATGTGAATCCAAGTGGGTCTTAGATATCTCTTTTGTCATAATCAAGATATTAGGTACAGTTAATGTGTCCCATAAGGTATAAATAATATTCATTTGCATTCCAATGTCGTACAGTGGACAGAGATATATAAATTCTCCCCAACTTACAACACCAATAGAACTAAACACAACTAGAAATAGCATCGATTACATGTGAATTGTGGTGAAGCTTTGGAAAATACCTTTCTGACAATATAAAAAAATCTTTCCTCTAACTGTAGGACATGATACAGAATAAACAGATTTATCAGGGCCCTGTTTTTTCTGTCTCCAGCATCAAAGTCAAACAGCTATGAATGTTGCTTGTGGAAGAGGTCTTATTCACGGCATGGACATATAAATTATAAACACGCAGACTTTAATTTTTTCCCTTTGCTTTCCATACAATGTCCTTACATGCCTCACAAATTGGGGTGTACAATCAGTGTGGCTAACTGAATTGTCCAAAGATCTCATTCTAATGATTTCTAGACAACTGAAATTTGTAGGTAAACCCATGGAAGAATTTCCCTTCAAAATACACAGCCTCAATTAGGTTATTAGTGCCTGAGGAAAACATACCTGTTCCTTATTCCACGTATAATGAAAAGGACAAGACAAACAGAAAGTTTTGAAGATTGCACCTGGGCAGACCCAGAAAAACAAATACTTAAAGTCAGGCAAAACTTATCTTCACGTGCATTGTTTTACTGTAGTTAGATTTTGATCACAAAATTAAAATGCAAACTTCACATTTCAAGATCAATATTATTATTTTAAAATGTTGTATGGGAATTAGATTTAGTCAGTATTCCCTTTTCATTGATTTTTGTCTCACTTTGTGATACCACAATAGAAAGTTTGGAGGAAACCATACTGAAGTACCATCATCAGAATTAATTTGGTTAACTGTATTTTAATCTTTACCAAAGTAGGTTATGTAGGGGTTTTAGTCAGGCCTCTCCATAAAAACAGAAATAATAGACAAAGAGAAAAATTAAAAAGGGATTTATTAGAGGGATTGGCTTACCGGATTAGGGAGGCTGAAAAAGTTTCACAGCAGGTTGTTCGTGAGTTTGCGGAACCAGAAAGTTGGTAGTGTCGCTGAGTCCAAATCAGAAACCCTCAGAATCAAGGAAACTCCAGCCAAATGTTTAATAACAGGATGTATTACAGGTGCAAGGACTGGCTGGGACCTGCTGGCCAAAACAATCTGGGTTTTGGACATTCGTGGCAGCAGCAGAAGGGCTTCCAGCTTCAGAGAGATGAAATATTAACTTTTGTCTCTCCTTTGGCTTTTCGTCCATCTAAGTGCCCAGCTGATTGGATGCTACCTACAGCCACACTGACAGATAATTTCTCCACTTGCTCCTCTCACACCACAATCTCCTCTGAAATACCCTCTGAGGCACATGTGGGCAGACCCAATTATTCTAATCATAAGCACCTGGGCAAGCTCAGTGCTTGTCCCTCTTCTGTTTGAGAAGATATCAGCTTTCTAAAATGTGACAAAATAGACATAGAAATAGAAATTGGAGCACAGATAGGTTTCCCAGAAGGAACGCCGGTTTTGAAAACCATTTTCAGTTCTACTTATTCTCCAGAATCTAATAATAGTTGTACTTAACACTACTTACCAAGCAATCATGGAATATTTTCCCTTAGTGTAAAAGCATGAGATATTAATTAATTAACAAATATTATTTAAAATATGATACATTTATACATCATGTGAAAATTTTTTTCTTTTATTGCTTTAGTACAAGGCATTTCTGAGGTTAAAAAGGATTCTAGTTTTACATTACTATAGCTGAAACATCAGAAACAGCATACACTTATTATATTTTACTAAGACATTCTTATGAAGACCAAATTGAAGCAACAGTCATCATTCATTTTCTTAATTATGATATGAATACATATTCCTTGTTTTAAAAACTTTTAAAAAGCATAAAGGCGATACGGGCAAAAAGAAAGTCACCAAAAAATAATCTAAATCCTCAAATTCATAGATACATAGTTACTGAAAATATTAGTGGTGAGGTCTTTTAACCCCTTCTAAAGTCTAACACAGGAGATAAACTCAGAAACAAATCATTCTGCTTCATTACTTCTAAAATTTTCTGCTTTTTACTTTCATAAATTCTTTAAGCAAAACTATATTTCCACTCACAATATAACTGAATCATTTTTATAGCTTCAGAGAATGAACCCTTGGTATCTCCACTTTGATCAAAATCTTTCAGAGAGATCGATGATTAGTAGATTGGATGCTTATGTGTGTGTATGCGTGTTATACACTTGAGTTAAAACTTCTAATGCAGTTCCTGGGACAGAGCAGGTGGTCATCTACTTCTAAAAAGGTATACTGACTGATGAATGACATCAATTGAACAACAGTTGCTGTCAGCAATCAAGTCTTTCCCTTCTGGTCTTGAGACCACAACACTGTAATTTGTGATTCTGGGGCAAGCACTGAAGTTTTCAACAGCATTATCTACGTAACAAAGAACTGGTATGTTATGTGTTTTATGAAATCATCTGTATACCAGATAACATTCAGCACACTGTGTAGCAAAAATGAAAGTCTATAAAATGTATATACAAAGTATATACAATGTAACCAAGAAGCTATATTCTTTAGCTTATTGTTCATAAACTCAAACACTTCATTCACATAAATAGAATACACTAGTTTTAACATAGAATTACTCACACTGCACTCCAGTGTCATGCCATCATTAAACACAAAGGAAAACTATTTTTTAAAGTCACAACAAGTACATCATTGCGTTTATTATAAAGCCTTACTTCAGTATCTTTCTAATATTTCAGAATGTCTAAGATTTAATAGGAGACATTTACTTTGACTCTATTTCACAAAACTATCTTCTCATTTTTTTGAAGATATATTTATTTTTATTTTTCGGAAAGACAGATTTACAAAGAAAGAAAGCAAGCTCTTCCATCCACTGTTTACTCCCCAGATGGCCACAACACCCAGAGCTAAGCTGATCTGAAGTCAGAAGCTTCTTCTAGGTCTCTGATATGGATGCAGGGTTCCAAAACTTTGGGCCACCGTCTACTGCTTTCCCAGGCCACAAAGAGGGAGCTAGACGGGAAGCGGGACAATCAGGATACGATTCAGAGCCCATATGGGATGCCAGTGTCTGCAGGCAAAATATGGCAAGATGTTTAGCCATCATGCCAGCCCCTGTATTTTCTCAGTAACACTACCTTTATATTTATATTGTTAGCATGATGAGTCTTCTGGATCATGACTCTATGGAATCCTGGCTTCAGTTACGTTGCAGATCAAGGGTCTATTTCTAGGACTAGTAACACCATTGACTTGCATTGAAGCCTCTTGTTAATCCTTGTGTTCTGATTTTCCTAACCTGTACCTCCTCTACTTAATTTCTCAGATGCTTTTTTAAACATTTTCATGGTACTTCTTATTGCAAGTAGCTTTACTTCTTTATCAAACAGTAAATATTTTTGGTGACATTTACTTTATTAGGTTTAATGTTTCCAAAGGGAACCTTGTTTCTGTTTTTATCCTTTTTTCTTAAATATTAATGATATGTGGAATGTGTTTCTATGCATTACATTTTTACAAAACTAAAGATACATTTAAGATAATTTAATAGTAGTTTCCTTATCTACAATTTTTATTGAATTAGGCAACAAAGAAAAGCTTTAAAACATCAATTTTCTTTCTTTTAGCTTACAGATCTCCAAGGGCTTTTCAAATAAATATAAGAAAAAAAATAAAGATTTCTAATGAGTGTACAAATTTATAAATAAAAAGAACCTTCACTAAACCAGCATGGAAAATTAGTTCTTTAAAAATCAGTTGATAGTCCACTTCTCAACTGTATTTTGTCCAATAATAATATGTTTGTATTGGTCCAAGAGTAAATCACTTCTTTGTACCATAGCTTCAGTGTTTAACTTATAATTTAGCACTCAAAATCACTTAAGAATATATTTCAGGGCATCAACACAAAGTAATATTTTTTCTTCCTCCCTCAGATAAATATCATGAATGGTCAGCATGAGCCATAGTATTATAATACGCATTATGCATAGTGAATTGGTCAGTCTTATCTTCAGTCTATTCTGCATAGGAGACAAAGTTGAGATTATGGAAATTAAACCACTTTGTCATTCTTTCATTTCCTTATGTGGCTCTATATGTTAAAGGATGAAGTCATTTGTATCAACAGATTTCTGCAAGTGCAGACTTCCACAAGGGTGAATTTCTTCTGTGAACATTATAAGTGCTTATAAAACACAAAGGCAATATCTTAATTTGTCAGTAAAGCATGATATTGAGTGAGAAACTAATGTATGCTATACGGCAGAACACAGAGCATCTTTAACGGAAAGTACAGGGGACCCAAAATGGCAGCTGAGTAAGATGCTCAAGTGACCACCTACACTCTGAGACAGCAATTTGAGTGTGTGTGTGTGTAAAAACAGGTCATCTTCACAAGAACTAAGGAAGCCAGGTGAGAAGCTGTGGTGCCCCCTTTTGGAATATAATGAGAAACATCACATTGAAAATTAAGCAAGAAGGAAGGAGTTTTCCGTATCACTACTCTGTCAATTCCAAAGAGCAGAGAATGAAAAGTTAAGCCTTCTAGTTCATAGAAAGGAAACTGATTCCCAAGACTAAGGCCACTGGAAGAAATACATGGTCAGACTAGCACTCCTACTGCTGCCCACAGGCATATACCTCTAGACTAAGTATCTGGAGCTTCCATACAGACAGACAGACTCAGCTGCATCTCTTCCTCCACCGGCAACAACGGTCGGACCACCACCACCAGCCTGGAGTAAATTCCAGCCACGTCAACGGACTGGGAAAAAGGTTAGGATCCCACCTTTGAGTTTGCAGCCCATTCTGCTGTGCCGAGACCCAGAATATGACAAACCCAAAGGCCTTTAACCCCAGGTGTGTTCACAGAATGAACTTTTAGAGTCATCCCACATTATGTACAGACCAAGACTCAAATAGGTAATACTCATCTTGACATGATGGCATTGGGGAAGTCTAGGAGGAAACTCTCAAATTCCAGAAGTTTTTGGTAATTGTGAAGAGCTTAGCACTAACCTTTGTGGTGAGGGGGCTGCCTTCTTCACCCTCTCTTTCCTAGGAAGATAGCAAGGAGTTATAGCGCTATGCCTTGGGACTCAGTGCTCAGCTACAGAGCCCACCTCTGGGCAGATTATAATAGATTCCATCCCAAGGGAAGTCCCTTAGACAGTCTGAGGACTTGCTTCAGCATCAGGCCTGTATTCTGGAAAAATGAACTTGTTTTAACATGTCTCACCACCAGGTTCACACAGGCCTGGTGGGTATTCCCAAGACTGCAGAATCTAGTGACTACAAGTCCCAGATTAAGACCTACCTGCCATTGAAATGGACATAATGTATGGCATATGTATAAGTACATAGTATTCTACATAAATCAAGGCAAATCAAGATGGCATCAGAGTAAAACGCTGAGTGATCACCTATCCACAGAGACACCAACTTGAATAACTACACATAACAGGTCAGCACTACAAGCTTCTGCCCCTATCATCTGTCTTACAATATGGAGAATTCATTAGGGAGTCACAATATTTTGCGACTCAGTGCTGGGCAGGAATAAAGCCAGCACTGAGCAGATAGAGATACCTATATTCAGGACAATGCCTATGGACAAAGCCTCTGGAATTACTTCTGGGCTGAATAAGCTCTATAGTCCCAATAAGCAACCCTATAAACAGTCAGCATCACCAGTGTTGGTAGGTGTAGTTGAACCCAGTGGGATCACCTCGTCAGCAGGCTCTAGGATAAGCTTTTGCTCTACACAACATCAGTCTACATCAGTCTGTGGACATCTAACACCCCGGCTTCAGCGAACACAGATCAGCAGGAGGTGACTTACAGGGACAGGATCTCTTCCTCCACCGGCAACAACCGTCGTACCACCACCATGAGCTTGGAGTAAATTCCAGCCACATCAAGGGACTGGGAAAAAGGTTAGGATCTCACTCTTTGACTTACAGGGATCTCTTTCTAGGCAATTCCTAGGTTCACACCTAACGGAATGACAACTATGGATTTGAGAAAGATGTGGAGATGGGGAGTATTATGGGATGGGATTAGAAAAAACGTATTAACAATGGACTATGGAAATCTCAGTATTTGCTAAAATAACTGTTATAGACTCAGAGAAAATAAACAAATGCTTACAAATTCTAGAAGGATAATCACAAATGAAGCCAGATAACTACAACTGCGAATAACATTGTATACCAATAAGCACCAAGAACTTCTGGGAACCATGACATCACCAGGAAGCAAGGAAGGGGGAAAGAAAGGAAGAAAATGCCAGAAACAAATGATATAAGAATTAAAATTTCTAAAAGTTCAGATGAAATTTCCACAATTGTTATTTTAAAAAACTCAAAAAACTTGAAGGGAACATACATCCTAACAGCATGGATACAGAGATAGAATTAATTGAACAAAATGGAACATAAATCCTTCAATTTAAAAGAACACTAGGTGAAAATTAAAATGCATTAGACAGAATTTGAAGTCATGGAAGAAAAGAATCAGTGGGGTCAAACACAGCTTACTCACAAAAAATAAAGAGAGGGCCGGGCGCGATAGCGTAGTGGTTAAAGTCCTCTCCTTGCATGCCCGGGATTCCATATGGTCACTGGTTCTAATCTTGGCGGACCTGCTTCCCATCCAGCTCCCTGCTTGTGGCCTGGTAAGGCAGTTGAGGAAAGCTCAAATCCTTGGGGCCCCGCACCCACATGAGAGACCTGGAAGAAGTTCCTGGCTCCTGGCTTCAAATCAGTGCAACTCCAGCCATTGTGATCACTTGGAGAGTGAATCAGTGGACAGAAGATCTTCTTCTCTGTCTCTCCTCCTCTCTGTATATCTGCCTTTCAATAAAAATAAATAAATCTTTTTAAAAAGAGAGAAATAAGGAAAATAAACAGAAGGAATGAAGAAACCTTAATGTAACAAAATGAAAAGAACAAAACTGAGTCCTACTGTTTCAAGGATTTAATGCCAGACAAATGAGAAGCAAATTCAGAGAGATAATAAATAACAGATTTTTACTAAACCTAGAGAAATGCAATTATCAAGGGACAGAAAGTCCAATGGTCTTCAGTAGATTCAAGGTAAAAAGTCCAACCGAAGACATTTATAGCCAAGCTCCACATTGCTAAAGCAGGATTCTTGAAGCTTAAAGACACCAAAAAAAAAAAAAAAAAAAAAAAAAGGCAAATGACACAAAAATGGGCTCCAATTCTTCTGACTGAAGACTTCTTAACAAAAATCCTACAAGCCAGGAAGTAGTGGGATAAGCTCTTCATTGAAGAGAAAGAATTGTTAGCCAAGAATACCGTATCTAGTAATGTTATCTTTGAGATATAAGAAAGATAGGCCCAAACAAAAGCTGAAAAAATTTATATTCCCAACACTCAACTTAACACATACAGACACCAGTTCAAGTCCTAGATGCTCCATTTCCAATGCAGCTCCCTGCTAATGTTCCAGGAATACCGGCGGCATGGCCTAGCGGCCAAAGTCCTCGCCTTGAACGCCCGGAATCCCATATGGGCGCTGGTTCTAATCCCGGCAGCTCCACTTCCCATCCAGCTCCCTGCTTGTGGCCTGGGAAAGCAGTGGAGGATGGCCCAAAGCTTTGGGACCCTGCACCTGTTTGGGAGACCAGGAAGAGGTTCCTGGTTCCCGGCTTTGGACCGGCGCAGCAGCACTGACCGTTGCGGTCACTTGGGGAGTGAATCATCAGATGGAAGATCTTCCTCTCTGTCTCTCCTCCTCTCTGTATATATGACTTTGTAATAAAAATAAATAGATCCTTAAAAAACAAAAAAACCTTTAGATCCCTGTCACCTGCATGGAAGACATAAACGGCCTGCCTTGCTCCCTACTTTGAACTACCCCAGGCCTGGCCACTGCAGCTATGTAGGGAGTGAACTGGCACATGGAAGACTCTCTCTTTCTCTTTCTCTTTCTCTGTACTTCCTTTCAAATACATTCTCCAAATAGGAAGCATGGGATATTGGCTCTCTTTGTATCACATTAACAAGAGAATTGATAGCAACTGTGTTGTAGTAAGTACAAATCCCTTTTTAAAAAGTCAAACTCCACATTAAATTAAAAATTGCATGTGCTGGGAATTGTGACATAGCAAGTTAAGCTGCCACTGGGTTGCCTACATTTCACACTGGAATGACAGTTCATGTCCTAATCACTCTACCTCCATTCTGGTATTCCTGCTAGTGTGTTCTGGACACAGAAAATGACGTAAATTCTTTGGCCCTTGCCATCCATGTAGGAAACCCGATACTCTTTATCTTTCTGCTTCCATCTATCTATGTGACACAGTTTCAAATAAATAAAAATTTATAACTTTAAAAAAACGAAACAAACACTTCTCTTGTTCATGGGTTGTGAGAATCAATGTCACAAAATGTGCATATTCCTCAAAGTGATTTGTAGACTCAGTCTATACCTTCAAAATTACAATGAAATTATTTACATAACTAGAGAAAAATACTAGTAGCATTTGCGTAGAACCAAGAAAAATCCTAAGTAGCTGAAGTGATACTGAGCATAAAGGACAAAACAGAAGGCATTATACTATATGACTTTTTTTTTTCAATATTACTTTTTTTTAAATTATTTATTATTTAACTTCATTAATTACATTGTATTATGTGACACAGTTACATAGATACTTGGGTTCTCCCCACCCCTCCCCATACCCTCCCACCATGGTGGATTCCTCCACCTTGTTACATAACCACAGCTCAAGTTCAGTTGAGATTCCCCCATTGCAAGCGTATACCAAACATAGAGTCCAGCATCTTATTGTCCAGTCAAGTTCAACAGCTTCTGAGGTATATCCTCTCTGGCCTGAAGACAGAGCCAGCAGAGTATCATCCCAGTCAATTGAAAGCTCCAACATACCATCAGCAAAAATTTACATCATTATGGAATTAATTGACATAGTAATGAGTAAGCAACATGTTAAAAGTAAATGCGAGTTCCCAGCCACCTTCTGTGACCACCTCATTGACGTTTCAATTTTAGTTTATACACAACATATAACATTCAAAACATAACATGTTATACATAAGATCATATAATCTTTGACAAAAAGACAAACGACAATCCAGGCAAATGGGAAGGTCTGTTCAATAAATGCTGTTGGGACAACTGGTTAATAGCCTGCAGAAATAAAAAAATAGATCCACATCTCTCACCATACACTAAGATCAGATCTAAATGGATAACAGATCTAAACCTACATCCAGAAACCTTCAAACTGTTGGAAGAAAATGTTGGAAACACACTGGAACACTTAGGGGTAGGCCCTCACTTCCTAAAAAAGACTCCAAATGCAGTAGAAATCAAGACCAAAATAAACAATTGGGACCTCATCAAACTAAGAAGCTTCTGTACAGCTAGAGAAACAATCAACAAAGTAAAAAGGCAACCCACAGAATGGGAGAAGATCTTTGCACACGACATAGGTGATAGAGGGTTGATCTCCAGAATATACAAAGAGCTACAAAACAACCAAAATGTCGAAACAAACAAGCCACTCAAGAAATGGGCACGGGAAATGGGCAAACACTTCACAAAAGAACAAACCCAAATGGCAAATAAACATATGAAAAAATGCTCAAGTTTCCTGGCAATAAGGGAAATCCAAATTAAAACATCAATGAGGTACGACCTAACGCCAGTAAGACTGGCCCACATGAATAAAACCACCAACAACACTTGTTGGCGAGGTTGCGGGGAAAAGGGATCCCTACTCCACTGCTGGTGGGGCTGCAGATTGATACAGCCTCTCTGGAAATCAGTATGGAGAATATTCAAACAACTCAAATTCAACATACCGTATGATCCAGCAATAGCACTCCTAGGAATATATCCAGAACAATTGTTTTATGAGAAACCAACATGCACTCCTAGGCTCATAGCAGCACAATCAGTAATTGCAAAAACATGGAAGCAACCAAAATGCCCATCAACAGGGGATTGGATAAGAAAGCTATGGTTCATCTACTCCATGGAATACTACTCAGCTATTAAAAAAAACAAAATGCAGTTCTTTGTGGCCAAATGGGCCAAACTGGAAACCATAATGCTAAGGGAAATGAGCCAATCCCAAAAGGTTAAATACCACATGTTTGCCTTAATTTAAGATGATATACTATATGACTTTAAACTATATTACAAAACTATTGAAATTAGGACAGCCTGGTGTGGCATACAAATAGATCCAATTCAAAATAGATGAAAACTCTAAACATAAGACATCAAGTGTTGAAACTAACAGAAGAAAACATAGTGAGTATGGGCCATTGGAATAGACAAGGGAGCAGACCCCAAAAGTACCCACAGGAAACAAATGCAAAAATAGACAGATGGTGTTTCCTCAAACAGATCGCTTCTTAACAGCAAATGAAGTAATGAAAACAATAAGAAAGTCAATCTACACAGTAAGAAATATATTTGCATGTTACTCATCTGTCACACATTAATGTCCACAAAATTTCACAGGTACAAACATCTCAACAGCAATAAATCTAAATAAAAAATGGACAATAAATCTAAACAGTTTTCAAAAGAAGATCTATAATCAATCACTAGACATATAAGAAAATCTCAATACCACCAACCATCAGTGAAATGCATAATAAAATTGCAATGAGACATCACCTTAGTGCAATCAATTGCCTGTTATCAAAAATATTAAAATTATAAAGCATTGGTAAAGATGGAAAGAAAAGGGAATCCTTACAAATGATTGGTGTAAACGTGAATTAGTACATTTATTGGGGAAAACAGCATGAAGCGTCCTCCAAAAACTAGGAATGTAGCTAGCATGTGATATGACAATCCCATTCCTGAGTATAAACCAAAAGTCAACATCTGCATTTATGTGATTACTGTGGTGTTATTCACAATATTCAAGAAACAGAAACAACCTTGATTTCCAATCACTCTTGAATGGAAAAAGAAAAATGTGGTGCATATTCACAATGGAACGTTATAGGTAAAACGAATCAAATTTGTTGTTTACAACAACACAAAAGGAACTGCAGGTTGTTAAGTAAAGTATCTCATGCATTTATACACGTATCTAGTGAGTTTACTCATGTGTGGAGTCTAAAAGACAGGTGATTTCACAGAATTCAACAATGGAGAGCAGGTTACCAGAAAGTGGAGAGGAAGTAGGATGAGAACAATGGTGAATTTTTATTTGATGCCCAGGGGCTATAAACACATAGGAATAAGTTATGGGATTCAACTGGACAATAGGGTGGCTGTAGATAGTTTTGTAAGCATGTTTATTACAGTAAACCACAAGATAGGATGTTATGATTCTTACCTATACAGAAATGCTGTTTCAAGACATAAATATATTTCCCCTGATCTAATATTGCACAATGCATACATGTAACAAAATGTCAAATGGCACTCCATAAATATGCACAATTAATGTATATTCTTTTTAAAATAATTCTTAAGTATAAAGTAGTACAAAGGTACAAAAATGAGAAACATCTTTGGAAGAGACTTGTTTGGGGCTCCTTATTTCGTGTATGATATTCTAAACCAGAAACTAAAATTCCCCAAAGTTACAAAGCATAAGAATGTGGATATAACTGAGTATTTTCTATGCTGAAATCTTCTTTTAAAAATTGTTGAAGATTGATTTACTTTTATCTGATACTACACTTTTGATTTAGCCAAAAGGCCAAGAAGCGATACTTACTTTTATTTGAAAGGCAGATTTACAAAGAAAGGAAAGGTTCCCTTCCCAGTTGGCCTCAATGGACAGAACTGAGTTGATTCACAGAAAGGAGCCTGTAGCTTCTCTCTCTCTCATACACATTCACAAGTCCAAGTACTTGAGCTGTCCTCCTCTGCTTTCCCAGGCTGTTGGCAGGAAGCTGGATCAGAACTGAGGTAGCCTGGACTCAAACCAGTGCCCACAGGTAGAGGATTAGCTTGCCATGCCACCACTCTGACACCTACATAAAAATTATTAATTGCTCTTTGGGAAGAATGCTTATCTCACCTTCAATTATACCTTTCAGTATTGCAGAAAATCTATTGGATAACCACATTTACACATCCCTTAAAATCTTTCTGCTAAACATCATAAAAATGAAATAATTTTGCAATTTCCTGGGGCAGTGGTTTTCATTGAATTAGTTTCAAAATAGTTGCCACTGTACACTTTTTCTTCATATAATAATTTACAACAACTTCAATTACATTGGGAAATGGAACTGGCAATCAGTTACACACAAAACATACACCCAAAGGAATAACCCAACTGAATTATTTTCCTCCTTGGTTAGTGTTAGTTCTTTTTTTGTGACAGGCATTTGTTGTAAGAAATTTTTTTGTTCTTTTTCAAGATTTGTATTGTTGCTGACATTTTTATTCATATCATGCATTACTTTCCAAATCTGATTAAACTGTCTATATTCTCATATTTCTTTGAGCAGCCTTGCAATCATTCTTTCATTTATAAGGCATTACATCAATCTCCTTTTCTTTATAGTCTGTTACTAAAGCATTATTGCTTACCTTTGGGGGGCATTATTTATTTTGTTTATATTTCTTATGTCTCTACTTTTATATTTGTGTATTTGGCAGACCACATACTTCCATTACTTCCAATCAGTGGGTTCTATGATGAAAGGCTTTTTCATGGAAGTTCAACTTTTGATATTATTTTGGTGAGTCATTTTGGTTCAACTCTAATTGAAGATTGTATTATAGACTTCTTATGCCTTCTTCCATAGTAATCAATGGCAGTCACAGCAAGATTGTGAGACACTCTTCATAATTCCAGCCACAATGTGGGTCTCAATGCCAATCCCAGATTTCTCTGCAATGTTTTGAAATCCACCTTTTTTTTTCCTTCTGTAGTGAAATAAACTCATCCTCCTTCCTATGTTGTGTGGGACTAAAGGAAGAATAAACAGTCCTGGGACAATCAACACTGCAAATTAGTTAACACATAGAACCTGCAGCTCACAAAGACCAGCACATCCTTGCGTAGAGCCAGGAAATACTTTGCTAGTAACTACCAGTTGCTGTGGAAGACTTGTGTTCTGAGGTCACTGAAACCAATTAGTGGAGATGCTGTCTAGGTTAGAAGTTCAATGGACTAGAGATAGTAGTGTGAACTGGGGCCTGCCCAAAGTTTCCATCTGCAGATAATGACTCAGGGTCAGAGACCATTATCTGCTCACTGATCACTTTAGCAGGTCCAAGATGAGGTCCTGAGTTCACATTGTTGCACTTTTCCCCTGTAGCTGAAGTCTACTTCGTGGTGTCTGTTGACTGAGAGAAGAGTACTACAGTCAAAATCTCAGGTGACCCATGAGTGAGTTGTGCCTAAATCTCACAGCCCCCGGGTCTTGCTGAATCTCAGATTATACAACAGGCTTGTGCAATGCTGGCATTAACAGAGACCTAAACAGCTCCTTTCATGCAGATCACTGCTGGCTGATGGGATAGATCTAGATGCCCCATTTGCACTGCAGAGCAAACCAGCTTTTTCTGGTGTTGACTTTGTACAGTCTGAAAAACTGGGCCAAGTGCGATGGCTCAGTAGCTAGATTCCCACTTTGTACACACTGGGATCCCATATGAACACTGGTTCATGTCCTGACTGCTCCTCTACCCATCTAGCTCCCTGCTTGTGACTTGGGAAAGCAGTAAGACGATGGCCCAAGGCCTTGGAATCCATGTGAAAAATCTGAAACAAGTTCCTGATCTCTGGCTTTAGGTCAGATCAGCTCCTCCTGTTGCAGTCACTTGAGGAATAAACCAGTGGATTGAAGATCTTCCCATCTTTCCTTCTCTCTATAAATCTGCCTTTCCAATAATAAATAAATAAATGTCTTATTAAAAATCTGAAAGATTAAATAGGATTAAATTACCATAAGATCTGTATTATCAAATCTTCAACAGATTGAGAATGGAATATTAATGATTGAAATATTTGGAATTTTCTCTCTGCTCTGCTGTCTTCACATCATACAACTGGCCTCACCCAAATAGTTCTCCTTTCAAACTCAAGAACCTCACTCTATTCACATGTCTTTACATCCTTACCCTATACTCTTTTTACTAACTGAACTGACAAAGCAGCAGAGTTGGTTTGACAAATAAGGATTTCCCTGGAGAACTAAACAGCAGAGATTAGAGAAAACCACAAGTCTCTTCCATTGTCAAAAGAGAAAACAGACTCACTTTCCCACAGGCTTCCTTGGGGACAGAAGGTGAGAAGAGACTTGTCATTGCCAGTATATGGGTATTTCTGTTCCCCTTAGATCCTGTTCCTGTCAACAAATGTCATATTAAAATGAAAAATTTCAAGTAATTCTTCTGTTTCCAGGTGCTTCTGCTAATCTAATTCCCCTTTTACCATCAAGTTATGTCTGTGCATTTTTTGGGAAATATTTATCTATGTATATATGTTTAATATTCTACTTTGCCTTTTTCAAAAAAATATGTTCAGCATTTTCATCTAAAATGTGCCCACCTATTCTCAACGTGAAAATATATGAAAGGAGACTTGAAGGTGGTCTAACAGGGTAGGAAGGTGTAGCCCTGAGTGGAGAGAGGTTGGGAGGGAGGAAAGCTGGTGCTCTGCAAAGAAGAAGGAAAATTGCGGCATTACCTGAATGGCCTTCACAGGAAGCCTGCAGAAGGAAGAGCTGCATGGATGAGAAAAATCTGAGAAAAATACACTGAAAGCACGCAAAGTTGCAACCTGCAGCTGCAAGGAGGATGCATGAAAAGCAGCTGTGGGAAGGCCGCCTAAACCACTGACAGGAATCGTGGACATTTGGAGTCAACACAAAAGGAGACTAATTAAATTAAATATCTAATTAAATACCTCCCAATAAAGAAAACCCTGGGCCCAGACAGCTTCACTGCTGAATTCTACAAAGCATTCCAGGTAGAACTGATCCAAATTCTTCACAAATTATTCAAAACAGCACAAAAAAACATCAAAACATATGAGATACAGCCAAAAGAGCAAACACACAATCAAAACAAAAATTAAAAAAAAGAAAAAAACCCAGTATAGATTGGACTGTTGCAGTTACACTTTCCATGTTAGCTTCCTTATATGAGAGAGAATATATGGTATTTGTTCTTTTGTGATTGAATCGTTTCACTGAGCATAATGGCTTCTAGTTGGGACCACCTGGTTTTAAATAGAATAATATCATTCTTCTTAACAGCTGAATAATATTCCATACAGTAGATGTACCATAGTTTCTTTAACCACTCTTCCTTGGAAGCACATCTGATTTGTTTCCATGACTTTGCTATTGTAGATTGTGCTGCTGTAAATATAGGATTACAGATCCCCTTCTCATATGCAGATTTCACTCCTTTTGGGTATATTCCTAAGAGCGAGATTGCTGGGTCATATGGCAGGTTTATTTGCAATTTTGCAAAGCACTCTCCATACTGATTTCCACAGTGGTTGTACTACCCTGCACTCCCACCAGCAGTGAAAGAGGGTGCCTTTCTCCCCACATCCACGCCAGCAGGTGTTGTTTTTCAAGTTCTGAATGTAGGCCAGTCTCACTGGAGTTAGGTGGTACCTCAAGGTGGTTTTCATTTGTATCTCTCTGATGGCTACAGAGCCTGAGCATCTTTTCATATGTCTGTTAGCCATTTGAACCTGTTCTTTTGAGAAATGTCTGTTCATTTCTTTTGCCCATTTTGCTACAGGGTTGGTTTTTTTTACTGTCCCTGGGTTTCTGAAGCTCTTTGTAGATCCTGTATATTAGTCCCCTATCACTTGTATAGTACGCAAAAATTTTCTCCCATTCTGTTGGTTGCTTCTTCACTTTGTTAATTGTTTCCTTTGCTGTACAGAAGCTTTTTAGTTTGATGTAGTCCCATTTGTTCATTGTGGATTTGATTGCCTTTGCTTTAGGCGTCTTTTCTAAGAAATCTTTCCCGGTTCCTATATCTTGGAGTGTGTTTCCTATGTTTTCTTTTAATAGTTTGATGGTTTCTGGGTGTAGATTTAGGTCCTTGAGCCAGTTAGAGCTGATTTTTGTATAGTGCGACAGGTGTGGGTCTTGCTTCTTTATTCTGCAAGCTGCTATCCAGTTGTCCCAACAGCATTTGTTGAATAGACCAGTTTTTTCACATGGATTGTTTTCAGTTTTCTTGTCAAAGATTAGTTGACTATACATGTGTGGATTCCCTTCTGGTGTTTCTATTCTGTTCCACTGATCTTCTTCTCTGTTTCTGTACCAGTACCAGACTGTTTTGATAACCACTGCTCTGTAGTATGTCTTGAGGTCTGGAATTGTGATTCCTCCAGTTTGATTTCTATTTTTCAGGACAGCTTTAGCTATTCGTGGTCTTTTGTGGTTCCAGATGAACTTCTGTATCATCTTTTCTATTTCTGAGAAGAATGCTGCTGCGATTTTGATTGGGATTGCATTGAATCTGTATATTGCTTTTGGTAATATGGCCATTTTGATAATGTTGATCCTGCCAATCCAAGAACATGGTAAGGTTTTCCATTTTTCAAGGTCTTCTATTTCTTTTTTAAATGATTTATAGTTTTCATCATAAAGGTCTTTCACATCTTTAGTTAGCTTAATTCCTAGGTATTTAAGATTCCATTCCTCTATTTTAAAGGGAACTGTACTTACAATTTCTTTCTCAGCAGTGGGATTATTTGTGTACACTAGTGCCATCAATTTGTGTTCATTAATTTTGTATCCTGCTACTCTGCCAAAGTCTCTTATGAGTTCCAATAGTCTCTTGACTGAGTCTTTTGGTTCTCCTATATAGAGAATCATGTAATCTGCGAATAGCGGTAATTTCAATTCCTCATTTCCAATTTGTATTCCTTTAATTGCTTTTTAATCTCTTTTCTCTAGTAAAATTCATCAAGTGCTCATGAAGTATATGATGGCATCACATTTCTCAAGAGACTTCTGTGTTTCCTTTTAGTTAAGCATGTGTTGCTTACTCAGTGGCACATTATTTTATCAGGGTGCTACAATGTGTTGTTGTTGTTGTGATCGATGTGGCTGTTATGAAATGATGTCAATCCGAAAAACAGTAATATTATTTCAACCCCAGACAACCTGTATCTCATGCAATAAGATATAGTGAAGTAACCAATGATATGAAGCAGATTGCCTATGATCTACATCAAAGAATTGTAAAACCTAATGTGCTTGTAAGGCCCCATGATACTTGGAAATGGGGAGGCAGAGCAGAGAAATCTTACATCACCCTAGAAGGTGTGAGGAAGACAGGAAATATAACCTATCAGGATCATAACAGGTAACTCATAGACAACAGACTCAAATTAGCATTAGACAATAGCAAAACTACAAAGGCATATGGGGGAATCAGCAGTAATCCTAACAACCTCTTAACAGGAGGTCACATGCACAGAGCAGGGTGGGACCCCAGAGTAGAGCAGGCGGACAGGAGGAGGCTTGTATCCCAACCCTGAAGACTCCCAGATCCTCACCAAGGACTATCAGTACGAGAACCGAGGACTACATCCCTACTGCCAAGGAGAACACGGGGAAATGGAGTGCCTTCGGAGACCAAGAGAACTCTGAGGTCACCCACCCCCATTTGGATCTACCACATGGGATGGAAGAAGCCCAAATCCTGCCTTGCAGGATCCAAGGTCATCGGAACAACCACCAGGATGCCTGAGCGGTCCGCAGAAACAGAAGAACAGTAAACTTCCTTCGGGAATAGGGAGGGGAGCTTTCTCTGGTCCTTGCCTGCTTCCAACTTTGGGTCCCCACCTCCCCTCTCCTAATAACCATCAGGATCACTCCAGAAACCCCTCAAAACAAACAAACAAACAAACAAAACTAGAATAGATTGACAGAGAACAACAAGGAAAGCTTAGAAACAGACAGGAAACGGTCAGCGGGGATGCACTTATACCTCACTGGGTGGGACACAAAGATTAGTTACTCCTAACTGGGGTATGGAAGATTTCTCTGCACACCCCTCCTAAACATGTTCACCTAAACTGTTGACATATATCCTGTTAGAATTATAGAGTTAGACCACCCGAAAAACAGCCAGGTTCAGCGAAATCATGCTTCAATGCTATAAACTGCTAAAGACTAAAATTAAAATAGACATGAGACAGCTGAATAGCAATCTAAGTCATTTTAAGGTGTATACAACATGGTTGAATGTAAACCAAAATTGAAATGTCTAAGAAAAAGTCACAGGTTGTGGTTGAGAACCTGCATTTTCCTATTAACTTATTGGTTAATCAATACCATGTCAATTAATGCCATAATGTTGTAAATGGTTGGAAATATTATGTTGGGGCTTTTAATTGATTGGGATGATACTCTGCCAGCTCTACCTTCAGACCAGAGATGGTCTCACCAACAAACCATTGAATTTACCAGGACAATAGGATGCTGGACTTTATGCTTGGTAAATACCGCCAATGAAAGAATGTCAACTGAATTTGAACAAGGTGGAGCAATATGCCATGGGGGGAGGGTGTGGGGAGGGGCAGGGGGAATCCCAGTGCATAAAAAAATGTATCATATAATGCAATGTAATTAATTTTTAAAAAAGGAAATGCAATAAAAATGTATGTTTATTAAAAAAATAAATAAATAAAAAACATCACAAAGGAAAGCAATCCTTCCAAACTCTTTCTATGAGGCCAATAACACCATAATGCCAAAACAAGAGAGAAACACAACCAAGAAATAAGCCTATAGACCAATATCTCTGATGAACATGAATGTTAAAATCTTCAACAAAACACTCACCAATAGAATGTACTAGAAGCCCAGGGTGCCAGAGCCATTAGACAAGAAAAAGAGGTTAAAGGAATTCACATTGGAAAGGAGGAAGTCAAACTGTCTATTTTTGTAGTCAACATGATTCTATACATAAGAGAACCAAAATCTCAGAGAGATCCTGACTGGCAGGCACCCCAAACTACTAAGGGGTTGAAGGCACAAACCACTGGAATGGCCTGATTAAGCATCTCACATTATAAAGATGTGTGTGCACATGTGCATGAACATCATTTGCTTTGGCCTTTAGATTGATAAATCTCCTTTGTGCGTTCTCTTCTTCTGGGCGCTACCAGCAAGGAGAGTGCACATTTTCAACAGTCCAGGTATACTGGGGAGAATAGATAACGTTTGTGTCAAGATTCAGGGACTAAAGCAAGATGCCATAATTACTTAAAATCCTTCTTAAGTTGATTGCTGATATTTGACATATCATTGTTTTAAAGTAATTGTAAATATCACAGAGAGAGCTAACATACTCTCACTAGATCTTTACACAATATTTTTAATACTTCTGTAAAACTCTGCACAAGAGTAAACCTTATGTACAAAACAACACAAATGAGTTAAATAATATTTTAAAAGTATTATGCTAACTGGAATAGTAAATGCATTAAGGAAAACTGAATAAAGCAAAGATAAACTATAAAAATTATAACTTTATGGAAGAAAACACTGCTGTGTCAGGGGCTAAGACAATTGAAATATTCAAATCAAATTTTATTCTTTAGTCTATGAGATGGCAGACTTTCTAAAGTAAAATATAAAGTACTTTAATTGTTAAGAAGCACTCAAACTTCATGGCTGAGAAAACTGAATGTTGTATTTTCCCTGTGCAGGACTTGGAAGACCACTGTTTAACTGTCCAAATATATTTATATATAAAGTGTAGCAAAAAGCAGAGAAATTGAGTTCATATAAGAGCTTAGCTAAGTTGGAAAGTGCCCATTTCTATCTGGTTACCATAACATACATTTCAGTAATGGATGTTACATTGTTCTTCACACCATAAAGTACTTTATAAATATAAGAGGTTATCAATAGCTATAACATTCCTCTTCTAACAAATGAAAATTGTTTATAAGAGGAGTCTCTGATAGTTTATAAAACAATGGTTTAGAGAGCTAACTCCTTAGTTTCTGAGAGAATGAGAAATATTTACTTTATGAAGTTTTATAGCTTCGATGAACACCCACTGAGGCCTTGAAAAACTGCTGCAGAAAATCTAGCTAAACACACCCTCCTTATAGACAAAGTCACATACAAGTTTTTTTTCTTTTTTAAAATTATGCACTCATTTATTTCTTTTATCACAGATAATTCCTTAATCTTCACAAATGATCTCTTTTTTTAAAGATTTTTATTTATTTTTATTGGAAAGGCAGATATACGGAGAGGAGGAGACAGAGAGGAAGATCTTCCATCCGATGATTCACTCCCCAAGTGACTGCAATGGCCGTTGCTGCACTGATCCGAAGCCAGGAACCCACACGGTCTCCCACACGGGTGCAGGAACCCAAGGCTTTGGGCTGTCCTCAACTGCTTTCCCAGGTCACAAGCAGGGAGCTGGATGGGAAGTGGAGCTGCCGGGATTAGAACTGACACCCATATGGGATCCCGGGGCTTTCAGGGCGATGACTTTAGCCGCTAGGCCACGCCGCTGGGCCCCACAAATGATCTCTTAAAGGCATAGACTCGCTGTGGCGATTCAGTTTTTTTTAAAAAAAAAAACTGTGGAAAAGCCTAATCTTTGACATGTTGGGATATTCTAGGATTGTAAATAACCAAGTTGAGAGATTAAAAAAACAAAATTCATGATAAAAAATAAATGTTGGAAAGATACTTCTCATTATCTCACGTAAGATTAACAACCACCAAGCAATATCAATATATCAAAATATTCATTTAATATAGTATTGATATTATCTGTAATACTATAATGTTGATATCACTATATATAAGATTGTTACTACATATAGTATTGATATTTAAAAGGGCCTATAGAAGCAAGGTTCATTGATCACTAAATTTACAAATACCATATGGAGGTCATCATTAATTTACAAATACCATATGGAGGTCATGGATATGTATAACCATGATTTTAAAAATAATAGCATAGCCAACCACAATATAGGTTGTTTGGAATCAAAAGGTGTACGTACAACTTGTTTCTTTCTCATCATCTCCCTTTAACATAGTTCCACCAAATCAATATTTCCAGTATAAGAAGCTCCATGTGATCTATCATCAAGTGTTTAATTTCTCATCTACTTTTCAGCTTCTTTGCTTTCTATACTGGAACCTGCCTTAATGTGGGGACTCTACGGTACAGGTGAGCATATGCATGGGTCCTTCACGTTTTTTCAACTTCATTCTTTTCCTTTTAATGTAGAAAGACAGACCTTTCTTCCACTGGTTCACTCCCAACAGTGCATGCAAAAGGCAGTTTCCCACATGAGTGACAGGGATCCATATACTTGAACTATCATTACCTATTTTTCCCTAGATTCATAAGCCTAGATGGACTTGAACTTAAGCATCCTGATACGAAAAGTGGGTGTCCCCAAATTGCTGTACCAAACAGTCCCTTCTACTTTCTTCTGTCTCCCTTTCTCCCTGACTCTTTGTTTTCTTCAAGGTTATTGAAGAGGGCAAAGGGAAAAGAAGAATCTCAAATTATTTAGTCCTTTCAATTTTATCATGTATGAAGTAAATATTTAATCAACCAAATCATTCTGATTCTTACTATTTATTTAAATTAAAATAAAAAGTACACAGAAAAAGATATATAAAGTCAAATACAAATTATAATTACTCAGAATTTTTCTGGAGTTACTCCAGATCCAGCAACCTTCAGACTACTGCAGACCTCATAGCTGCCATACCATAATAGGCCTTTCTTCTAGATTCTTACCCAGAAAATTTACTTTGATAATGATGCAGTGATCAATGAGGCATAAAACAAGGAAGTCATAAATGGATAGAATTTTTTAGAATAATTTGCATTTTAAATGATAAATAACAATGGTCCATATTTATGGGGTGCAGCAAGATATTCAGATTCACCCTGAAGAGGTCTTATGGCGCAGCAGGCTAAGCTGTCATATAGGACACCAACATTTCATATCAAAGTGCCTGAGATCAAGTTTTGCCCTCACCTCTGATACAGCTTCCTGCTAATATGCACCCCAGTGCAAGAAGAAGATGGCTCAAGAACCTGGGTGCCTGCCACCCAAATGGGAGACCCAGAATCAGCTCCAGACTTCTGGATTTGGCTGCTGGATTTGACTTGGCTTAGTGCCAACTACTGTGGGCATTTCAAGAGTGAACTCATGAATGGAAGATCTTTCTCTCTTGTTTTTACTTTCAAGTCAATCAAAGTAAAGCTATCAGAAAAAAGATAGAACATCATGGTCATCCAGCCATCTCACTAGTGGGCAAACAGTCAAAGGAATTGGAAATAATATAACCACATATTTGTATTTGCATGTTTATTGCATCATTATTCACAATAGCAAGATCCATAATCAGTCTAGACATTCATCAATAAACAAAATGAGATTTACATTGATATACTCACACACACAATAGAACGTTATTCAGCTTCAAATGAATGAAATTCTATCATTTGTAGCTACAATTATATTAGCCAGGAACAGAAAGACAAATAAAAAATGTTTTACTCATATGTGGAGTTATAATGTTCATATCAAAAAAGTACAGAATAAAATACTGACTACCATACCCTATGGAGGAAGTGGGGTAGAGATAAAGAAAATGGTTAATATGTACAGGAATGCAACTTCTTAGGCAATCACCTTTATAGCACAGCAGGTTAACTATGGTTAACAGGACTTGATCAGTCTTTAATTTTTGGTCAACGTTTATCACCAAATAGCAGCAACTGTGTGTTATCCACTGTTCCAGTAAACTAATACTGAACACACAGAAGATATCTGACTTCATAAAGCTTTTTGGGAAGTAATACCAGACAGTGTTACTAAATATAAATAGTTACACATGCTACCCAGGAAACTCAGATAAGAACGTGCAGGCTTGGGGAAGGAATTATTAATCAGATTCAGCTGTAAAGTAATCAAGACAGGCCTGCTGAAGAAAGTAAAAGTTGAATGAAATATGTAGCAGAAAAGCAAGTTAGCCCCTCCCCCTTAAAAACAGAGGGTAGGGTGGTAGAAAAAATGCCCTAGTTCAAACAGACAAAATCGGAGTACGGCAACACAACAGCCGGGGAATCTCATCAACCATTGTAAGACATCTTATTGTAAGCTCTTATGAAATTAGGTAGCACTTTAATGTTTAAGGGAGATAATCTGCACTCTTAATTTACAGTTTCAGAAGGCTCATTCTGACTACCGTGTTGAGAAAACATTAGAGCTGGAGAAGGATGATATGACAGTGTAGACAGTGCAGTGGCAGCACATGAAATTAAAATTTCAGTAAACTTGACAAAGCAAAGAAAAAAGTTGTTTCCTCCCTCATAATATGTAACCTTTGTGGGTTAGCTAGGGCTCTGCTACATGTTGCCTACCCTCTGAGAAGGCTGATAGAACAAGTGCAATTTGAGACCATGCCAATCCTGTGGCAAACAGAAAAGAAAGGACAGACCAGCCTCTGGCTCTGGAAACTATCATACATCACTTTTTAAAAGACTGGATTGTATGAAATACATGCATATGTTATGAGCTATGATGTAATATTCCAATAGACATACACATTATAAGCTAATCATCATAAAAGAAGGTAACCCAAAGACAGAATCTGTGGTTTTCAGTTCTGACCTGTTGCAGCCCTGCTCAGATTATGGGGTGACAGCACGGCCTACAGTGAAGCAACTCTATCTGATGTTTGTCACAGCTCCAGCCAGTCTGTACAGAAGTCCCAGGCAGCTGCTGTGACAGCCTCGGCAGCTGGCCTGACAGCCCAGCCCTATCCCAGCCCTACCCAGATGACAGCCCTATGTGCACCACGCAAACACATTTTGCATATCTGGCACAACTCGTTTTTCCATGCACTGCCCAAACCATTCCCTTTTCTTGTAGCAAAAATCCAAGTTCTGCAGTGTTAGCAATTTAGAAACAGGGCCTGCTGGAAATATCCAATGTGTCTGCAAGCTGTGTCCCCACAATAAACTTCAGGTCATTTCTCTCACAATACCATGGCCAACACATCCATTTCCACCATGGACACCCACAACACCTCTAAGAGCTCCTAAAAAGAGGACACAGAAGTGAGCAGCACTCAAGCCCTGCCCCAAATTATACCTACTTTGTATAATCAATTAAACTCTAAACTAAACACCATTCCATAGGCCTCTGGATAATACAAAGAGACAGCTCCCCAAATATTGTTGAACGCAGCACATTCTCTTGAGATTACTGAGCATGTACTTTCATTTTGAATGAATCCTGTTTTCTTACTCACCTCTGCTACATCTCTTCCTGGAATTCTAGCTCATATGGAGACCAGAACCTGGGCTATGTCTAGCCAGGCCCACGTCTAGCTGGGACCATCCCATCACAATGTGAGGCAATTTGTTTTCCATGCCCTTTGCTGTGACTAGAGCTAGCCTGCTATTTTGTGGAATCCTAGAACCCATTACCTCTGCTCTTTCTCCACTCTGCCTCTCTCTCTTAGTATCACTCTGCTTATCAAATAAATCAAAATATATAAGCATCTAAAATATTTTATCCCCAAATCACAAAGATACTTTCCTACACTGACTCTTCAAAAACATCATTTTGGGCCTGGTGTGATAGCGTAGTGGTTAAAGTTCTCGCCTTGAATGCCCAAGATCTCATATGGTCACCGGTTCTAATCCCGGCGGCCCTGCTTCCCATCCAGCTCCCTGCTTGAGGCCTGGGAAAGCAGTTGAGGATGGCCCAAAGCCTTGGGACCCTGCACCAGCATGGGAAACCTGGAAGCAGCTCCTGGCTCCTGGCTTCGGATTGGCTAAGCTCCAACCGTTCTGCTTACTTGGGGAGTGAACCATCAGACGGAAGATTTTCCTCTCTGTCTCTCCTCCTCTCTGTGTATCTGCCTTTCAATAAAAATAAACAACTCTTTAAAAAAAGGAAAAAAATGTTGTTTTCAGGTTAGAGGTCTTTTACATGTTTAATTAAATTTATTCGTAGATATATGATAGATTTTGATTTGGTGAGAATAACACCTTATTTTCTCACTTTCCAAATATCATTGCTACAGTGCACAGAGTGGGTACCTAGCAACTTGATACATCATTTATTTCTAAGTCTTGCTTTCAAAGTTTTTACATAGAAGATCAAATCATATTGATACTTTTAGTTTTATCCAAATTTGAAACTTTTTATTCCTCTAGCATGCCTCATTTCACCTAGTAGAACTTTCAGAACAACATTAAATGAAAGAAATTTTAAATACTATGCTTGTGTCTAGATTTTTCCTAATTTGAAGAAATATGTTTCATTCGTGATTTTAAAACAAGAGTTTCTATTTGAAACACAATTAGACCTTATGGCCAACAGAAAGTCTCCTGAAACATGTAAAGTAAATTACAACGTAAAAAATAAAGAAATCATCTATAAGACTAAAAAGAAAGGAAGTCCCTGGAATTGGTGACCCAGGCTAGACAAAGATCTTAAAGATGTCAGGGCTGTGTTGGTTCTGTTTACAGCATGAATCTATATCAACCTCTTATCGATAAAACTAAACCACAAAATAACAGTATATGTGACTCAAAAGAGATGTTTTATTAACACCCATAAAGTTTTAGCACCAAATAATTCACTGCCTGAAATGCCCATCTCTATGCTAGACTCAGCCCTTCTCTCATGTCAGTAACAAAACATCTCCACCAATCTTTCAGTGCCACTTTTTAGCCGGAATGAATCAGGCAATATCAAACACAGCCATGCACACGTATTCTTACATAGCAGTAAACCAGGATGCAATTCATCAAAATGTTTGAATATGAAGATTATATTTTAATAAATATCACCATGTTTTCTTCCTAAACAGTTACAACAAAGAACTTTTTTTTCACATTTCCTTCAGTATTTGTGCTTCCAAAGGTTTTACTGACTCATTTGCTTGAGAGGGAGAAAAAAACATTCTCATTTGTTTCCTTGCTCCCCCAATGTATATAATGTCTGGAGCTGATCCCAGACAAGGTCAGAATGCAGAAACACAATTCAGACCTCCCCAAGGGGTTGTGGGGATCCAACTGCTTCATCTATCCCCGGCTACCTCCCAGCAGGGAGCTGGAGTCAAGAACACAGCTGGGACTTAAATACAGGCACTCAGATACAACATACAAGTGTCTCAGCTTGCATGTTGTCCCCAAGGCCAAAGCCCTGTCCATTTTCAAGTATTTTACTAATTTTCAATCTTACAGATAAAACAATGTAATTCATTCTTATTTTCATATATTTCTCTCTAAATACTACCAAGATAAACCATTTTTCACATATTTATTACTCACATGCATATTCCCGTTTACATCTTTTATGTTTGTATTAAGCTATATGCCTCTGTAAGCATTAAATTACATAAGCCTTTTTATTGGAGATATTAAACATTTTTTCACATGACTGTTGACTTTGTAAAGGTTTTATCATATGTTTAATAAGTAATAACATCAGTATATTTCTAATTCACTTACATCTGAGTTTCATGAATTGCTAAGACCTTCTAGGCTATTGCTGTGGCACTATGCATAAAGCCACCACCTCTCATGCCAGCATTCCACACAGATGCAGGTTTTGTATGTTGGTTACTCTACTTCTGATCTAGCTTGCTGCTAGTTGCCTGGGGAAAACCGCAGAAAATGGAACAAGTATTTAGACTCCTGCTATCCATGCAGGAGACCGAGATACTTTTGGCACCTGGTTTTGTTCTGGCTCAGCTTTGGTTATTGCACTCACATGGGAAATAAATCAACAGACAGAATCTCTCTCTCCCCCTCCCTCCCCCCCCTCTCTCTCTGTGCTTCTGTTTGTGTGCGCATGTGCATGTGTCCCTACTTCTTTCTAGAGCTCTGATTTTCAAATAAATATATAAGTAAATCTCAAACCTAAAGTGTCAAAAATATAGCCCTTTATGGCTGGGAATTTGGCACCACATGTAAACCTGCCACCTGAGGTGCCAGCACCCCATATGGGCACTAGTCCTTCCTCCTCCACTTCTGAATCAGCTCCCTGCCAATGCATCTCAGAAAGCAATGGAAGGTCACCCAAAGACTTGAGCTTTGGCCTGGCCCACCCTTGGCGTTTGCAGATATTTAGGAGTGACTAAGTAGATGGATGATTTCTATCTCTCTATGGCTTTTTCTCTCTGTATGTAATTCCTACTTTAAATTACAAAAAAACTTTGTAAAGTTTCCCTTTGACTATTTCATTTTTAATATTTACATCAATATGTTTAATAATCAGTATTTCATATGATGTCAGCAGGCTGTGAATGTTGATGTGGTCACCTTATAATTGAGAGGTCTAGGACTTTGAGAATCAAGATGGCAGAATAGGGTGAAGACACATTTAAACGGACGGAAAAACACTTAATCAGGATGAAGCAGAGAGGACATAGTCCAAGAAATAGGAAAGGACAGAACAACAGCAGAGGGGTACCTGGAGACTGACAGACACAGGAAAGCAGGGGGCACAGCAGTGTGGTGTTGCAGTGATTGATACTCCAGCAGCATTCAGCTAACGGCCATCTGAACTCCACCAGCAGCCGGAACGCCACCAGTAACCAGGTGGGAAGGGACTTCACTGGGAGCTTGGGAGGTGAGCCCAGACAAAGAACTGTCCATCCTGCTGGTCTGTTTCATTTGGCCAGGAACAGAGACAGAGCAGCAAATCTCAAACGGGCAGTGTGAGAACAGAGTGGATTTCATGGCCCAGTTAGTCCCCTAGAGCTGAACTGGGTGTGCCATTTTGCGTAAGGAAGAAAAGGCAAGGGAAAGAACTGAGCATACGCTGAGCTGGGAGTGAACTCATTTCTGACTCAGTGAACTGCATCGACGTGGCATTCTATGGGTTCCACCCGGGGCAGGTCTGGGATAGCCCTCGGATCTGACGGCCAGCAGATCAAGAACTATAGTGGTATTATGTCCGGAGCCATTTTGTAAACTGTGGCAATAGCTTTGGGACTGCAGGAGACAACAGTGAACTGTGCATGTGCTGAGCTCGCGAGAACTAGCTGAGTTCACTGGATTGCACTGGTCCCACAGTAAAATAATACCGACTGTGGCATCGTACCGCTCAAAATAGGTCCGTGTGGCACCCAGACTTAAAGTCCAACAGGTTCCGACAAGATCAGCACCAACAACCTAATTATATAGGACACCTGGTGTCTCTAATCCTGGGACCTGCTCCAATCAGAAGTGGGAGAAAGGTTGCAGAGACAATGGTGCAGCCTCAGCATGGTATCACAGGAGGTAGAGAGTGGTGAGCCAAGAGCTGGGGCTGTGGAGGCCATGGTGGAAATCTGACATAAGAACCCAGCCCTGGAACTTACTGGAGGTTGTGGCACAAGTGGCTGCAAGCAAAAAGTTGTGTACCAACCGCAGTAAGTAAAATCACATTGTAGAACTGTGGGTGACAAAGCTTAGAAACCTACCCCAAGGAGAAGACTCTGCTAACCAGAAGTACAATGATCAAGAGCAAAAGAAGAGACAAAGGCACAATGAATATTGCCGAAAACTCTCCTGTAAGGGAGCAAAACCCATTGTCATGTCTTCCTCAGTTAACCCTCAGAGTTAACTGAGGAAGACATCAAGAAAATGGAGGACACAGAATCCATAAGGCTCATTTTAAAGATTCTGATCAACAATGAGAAGCTCATGCAAGAGTTCAAAGAATTTAAGAAAGCAATAAAGCAAATCAAGGCTGATATATCAGAAATTAAGAACACAGCAGAGCAAATTAAGAGTACAGTGGAGAGTCTCCAAAGTAGAATGAAGAAAGCAGAAGAAAGAATCTCAGAATTGGCAGATATTTCCTGTCATCAGGGGGAAGCAAACAAAAAAGCTGGAAGCAGAGCTGGATCAGGCCAAAAAAGTATTCAAGAATTGAAAGACACTATTAAGAGGCCAAATCTAAGAGTTATGGGAGTCCCGGAAGGTTCAGAAAGAGAAGCTGAGTTTGCAAATGTATTTAATGAAATAATAAAGGAAAATTTCCCTAATCTAGAGGAAGAATTGGGAAACAACATCCAGGAGGGGCACAGAACTCCCAACAGGCTTGACCTAAAGCGATCTTCACCACGACACATGATCATCAAGCTCTCTTCAATTGAACATAAGGAAAAGATCCTTAAATGTGCACCTGAAAAAAATCAATTGACATATTAAGGAATGCCAATTAAACTCACAGGAATCTCTCACAGGAAACTCTACAGGCAAGAAGAGAATGGAGAGGCATATTCCAGAATCTAAAAGAAAAAAATTGTCGGCCCAGGATAACATATCCAGCAAAGCTTTCTTTTGTCTTTGAAAATGAAATAAAATTCTTCCACAGTAAAGAAAAGCTAAAAGAATTTGCCTCTTCCAAACCTGCCCTACAAATGATACTTCAAGATGTTCTCTTGACGAAAAGGAATAGCACCTACCAAAACCAAAGGCAAATGGGAAGAACATCCCAGTAAAAAGACAACAGAGGACTAAACCAATGAACAAACCATTCCTAAAATGACAGGACCAAAGTAACACCCATGTATATTAAATTCTGAATGTAAATGGCTTAAGCTTAATCAAACATCATAGAGTAGCACACTTGATTAAAAAACAAAACCCATTTGTTTATTGTCTGGAGGAGACACACTTCAACAATGATCAGCGGAAACTATATCGCATGGGTTTTGTTGTTTTCTGTTGTCTTCATCTATTCAAAACACTTTCTTCTGATTAAATCATTCAATGGCTCATAGATCATGCAGTGGCATCATTTTCTTCAAGAAGGTTCTTGATTTTCATTTCTTCAGCTACACGTTAGTCATTTAATTGCATGTTATTTAACTTCTTGGTGTTGTTAATTTATTTTTCCTCCCTGATGTTGATTTTGTTTTGTGGCTTTTCATTTAAGGGGATGTATAGTAGCTGTGTAATGGAGACTGTCATATCTAGTAACATGTCATTTAACTTCATGGCATTGTAAATTTCGATTTTTTTCTATTGTTGGTTTTGTATCATGACTTTTCATTTAAGGGGATGTACAGTAGCTGTGAAATGGACACTAACATCCAGATGTGAGGACACAATGTAGTATTCATTTCTACTTCCAGACGAAGATGGACTTACAATGAAACTGTTTACTATATCTTGACAATAGGATTCTGGACTCTCTGTCATTGTCCATGCCCGCAATGAGGGACATATGACTGAGTATGAAGAACTATATGTTAGTAATGATATAGAGGAACTAGTTGGGGGGAGGTAGTTGGGAAGGGGATAAGGGAATATGGAACTGTATAAGATGATAATAATAAAATATAAAAAAAGAGAAGTCTAGGATTTAGAGTTACATAAAGATAGCACATTTAAAAAGCATAAGAACTTGTGCTGGAAAAGGAAAACTAAAAGATAATTTGCTTTTTTTTTTGTTTTCTGAAAATTTCAAAATTTCTTATATTTACTCAGCAGCCTTTCCAGGATAAAAATTCAACTATGTGAGAATAGCTTTGGTTTATATATATTGCAAAAATAGTCATGTGGACTTAGCAAATAGCTAATTTTATGTGTCAATTTGACTAAGCTATGGAAGGCCCAGCGAACTACTTAAGCACTGTCTCTGATCACTTGTGTGAGGGTGTTGTTTTTGGAAGAGATTTGCATTTACAGCGAAGGATTGAGCGAAGGCTAGCACATCCCCAGGCTGTGTAGGCATAACCCAATCTGTTGAGGACTTGAAAAGAACGGAAGCACAAGGAAATGTTGAATTTGCGCTCTGCCTCTTTAAATCGGGACCTCAGTATTTTCTTTCATTCAGTGTCCATGGTTCTCAGGCCCGCTGACTGAGACTGGAATCTAGAATATTGGCTCTCTGGCTCCAAGACCTTTGAAGTATATTTTTACGCTGTATATCCAGTTTGCAAATGGAGATTGGTAGGAATTCTCAGTCTATACAACCACAAGAGCAGATGATCTTATAAAGTGTATTTGTCTCTAGAGATGCATAGCTAATACAGTGCCCTACTATGCTTTGTGTGCATGCTGAATATTAAACAAATATCCATTGGGGATATTTTGGAGAAGTGAACAGGAACATGAGAAAGAATGGCAGAGTTCAGGAGCTTCACTTATGGCAGCCTCTTTTCTCTCAGTCATTTGAATACCGAATCACAAAGCTGAGTATCATAAAAGCTAGGGCTCTCCTGAGCTCTAGCTAAATGAACTTAAGGAAATGTTTCTAGGCTTAAACAACATGGAAAAAGTATTATGACCATGTTTACTAGACGTTGGAAAACCATTTACAAAAGCACTACAGGGAAACACAAAGTAAATAAAATATCCAATATAAAAAAGGCTCACTGAGGCATATAGTTACACTTAGTCTGTTCAATTAATGAGAAGTTTATAGGGGCTAAAAGGAGAAAAAAAGAAAAATTAATTTCTTACTACACCCAGTGGCAGCCATATAAAATCAAGCATATTCATTAAGATAATGGTCTTAAAACTTAAGAAAAAAAATAGTATCCAAGTACCTGTATATAGTCAATTATTAGACTGAAAGGATAAAAACAAAACAAACCTGAACCCTCATTTTTTCTTGCTACCCCACAAATAATGGCTTTAAACAACACACATTTATTATCTCACAGTTTCTATCAGTCAAGAGAGCTGATACGGCTTATGTGTCTTCTGCTTAAGATTCATAAAGCTGAAGTTAAGCCCTCACAAGAATTGGGGTCTCTGTGGAGACAATCTACTTCTAAAATATCTCAGATTATTGGCAGAATTTATTTCCTCAAATCCGTAACACTTATGAAAACTTGCTTTTTCAAAACCACTGACAAATCTCTAATAATAAAACTCCTTCACCTTTACAAAATCCCGGAAACCTAACATCCACCACTGGCCATAGATCTGACTCAAGTGTGCGGATGAGTGGTACACAAAGGTATGAGTACCAGCGGTAAGTAGCAATAACAATGTCACACTCTAGTCAGACAGAAGGTTCCCCAACATATACACACACAGAAATGATGACAGTATTGGAAAGCCACTTAGCTATGATCTCAATGTTCATTTATTAAAACTATTATTATGAAGTCAAAGACAAATCAATAGATTTAAAAATATTTAACTCAAGACACAAAAAATGTCCTAACAGAAACTCATAATATATTTCGTATAGAAGACAAACAAAGCTGACTAGCTGACATAATGAAGGGAAGCATGTAATTAGGAGTCAGATGTGACTTTTGGTTCAATCATTTCTAGATATTTGACGAGAGATGTTTGTGAACATGTAGGAACTTGAATATGCTAATCAACACAACAGAACGCATTTGCCATTATGTTACCAAGTTCTTATGTCAACTAAAGAAAACATGGCAAGCCTGCATCCCAAATTCCAGCGTATGCATTTCAGTCCCTCTCTGCTTCTGACTCCAGCCTTGTGCTAATAATGCACATTCTCAGAGACAGTTATGGAGGGTTAAGTACTTGCTTCCTTGCCAGAAACACGGCAGACAGAGATTCTGGGTTCTTGGCCTCACCAAACCCAAACTGTTATGTGCACTTTAGAATAAACCAGTAGTTGGAAGCTTGCTGTCTTTCTCTCTCTCTCCCTTTTTTCCCCTCCTTCCTTCCTTTCTTCCATTTTTTCTTTCCTCTCTCTCTCCTTCTCTCTCTTCTCCCATGCCTTTATCTTCCTGAGCTGTGGTTATGCAACAAGGTGGAGGAATCCACCATGGTGGGAGGGTTTGGGGAGGGGTGGGAGAACCCAAGTATCTATGTAACTGTGTCACATAATACAATGTAATTAATGAAGTTAAATAATAAATAATTAAAAAAAACTGCATTTAAAAATTTTAAGATATATTTATAAAATATATGACTGGACTCTGGTGCATAAGGATAATTCAACAAAATGCACACATCACTAACAAAATTGGACTATTTAAATTTCCCTGTGTCATATCTCATTTTGTAACATTACAAGAATTTTTCAGAAGTTAGGTCCTCTATTTTTAAGTAAAGATTGATTTCTAAAGGGAAATGAGGCAGGAAGTTGGCTGAGTATATTTGAAAAAGACCATTTAAAATGCATCCATATAGGTGACAGTGTTGTAGCACAGTCAGTTAAGTCATCATTGATGATGCTGCCATTGCAAATGGGTGCTGCCTTGAATCCTGGCTGTTCCACTATAACACAGCTCTTGCCAATGCTCCTGTAAAGCAGAGGTGGAGACACAGATTAAGCTCCTGGTTCCTGGCTGTGGTCTGGCCCAGTGCCAGCTGTTGCAGCCATTTGGGGAGTGAAACAGTGGACGAAAGAAGGATCTCTTTCTGATTGTCTCTCCCTCTCAGAAACTCACCCCTTCAAATAAACAAATATTAAAAATACATACATGCAAATATATGCATAATAAATCTGTTCATTCTAACCAAAATGCTTTATGTAAATTAAACAGGAAGGGGTTTTTTTTGGTTGTTGTTGTTTTATTTTTGAGTCTTGTCTTCCTTCAATAAATGCAGTGTTTTTAAGAATGTCTTTCTCAGAGGGAAGTCAAATTACAATCCTAGCAATAATATTAAATATAGAGATAATGGGACAGCAATCTCTGGAAATGGGCCAAAGAGTCTACATCCTAAATAAGCCCTCCCTATTTCAAGGAGTTGTTTTTGTGCTGATTAACAGTCTGAGAATCCCTGCATACTGTTACACAGTCAATTAAAAAAAAGATCCTTGTCTTTCAGATGAGGAGTTTCAACATAAATACTTGGTCCTTTTTCATTAGCTTACTTCCGTCTTTCAGATTTCACAGATATTGATCTAAAACATCGCTAACTTTACAGAGCTCTATGAATGAATTCTACAAAGTAGAAACTCAGTAGTATTAAATGAATCAGATTTGGAGTGGGTGTTTGGCATAGTGGTTTCGCCACTGGCAAGAACACTGACAACCCACGTGCACTGTCTGGATTCAATTTCCAGCTCTGGCTCCTGAAGTTAACAGTTTTAACTCAAATAACTGTGCCCTACCACCTACATGGGGGACCTAGATTGTACTCCCAGCAACAAGCACAGTCCCTGGCCAAGTTCTAGCTGCTGCACGTATTTGTGGAATGAACAAGGAGATAAGAGCTCTTTATCTGGGTCAATTTCACTCTGTCCTCTCCTTATCTCTCAAACATACTTAAAAATATTAAAACAGAAATATTAGAGTTGGGAGTTGGGTTTGTGGCACAGTGAGATAAGCCATCATCTGTAACACTGGTATCCCATGTTAGCGTTTGAATCCCAATTGTCCCACCTCCAATATAGCTCCCTGTAATGCACACTGGAAAGAGGTTCATAATATCCCAAGTACGTGGTACCCAGATGGAACTCCAGACTCCTGCCTTTGGTCATCTGTGAAGTGAGTCAGGTAATGGAAGATTCTCATTCACTCACTCTCTCTCCATGTCATATAACTTAATAATAATAAAAAAGATTTAGAGTTGGATAAGAACTTAGAAGATCATTCAGAGAGAATGGCTGGTTCCTTTATGTTTCAAGGAGGAGTGTGGAAAATATCAGAGGAATAAAGGACTACTAGAAAAAGTTGTGATCAGAGGAAAATAGTAAACAATTTAGAAATAATAAGTAATGAGTTACAAGTGATGGAATGGCTTTAGTTATTAAATAACCTATTTGGCAAGTAAGTTTGTTGCTAATGACTTAAAAGACCACTTAGGCCTAATCAAATATTCATTTGCAACCTGATCATGAGAAAAATGGCTCAATGTGTAAGGGACAATGTGCATAAACCTCAAAGCTAAAGTCAAACATGGAAAGGAATAAGGTTTTTACGAGGACTGTTTCAGGAATCAGCTCTTCATTCTGAAGAGAACAAGGAAAGTTGCAAGTAAAGTAATTATAGAAATACTGGACGGCAATATATAACAAAGATAACAGGATGACCAAAAATAAAGAACTGCAAGGCCTATTTATTGTAACAGATAGCAAAAACTTGGCTAAAACTTGTGGCTGCTGAGACAGAATAAAATACTTAGATCGAGGTGATACAGTGAAGGCAACAGCCAGAGCAATCCAGTCATTTGTTAAAATCAGAAGATGCTACAATTTTAGATTGTGAGATCTTAAAATGGAAATGGAAAATACCATCACCCACTGCTGAAAATTTTAGGTTTTCCAAAGCAATTAGCATAGAGCTAACATGTTAGAGGACAGAGGCTTTGATAACACACTCATTTTCAAAGATTTATTTATTTTTAATGCAAAGTCAGATATATAGAGAGGAGGAGAGATCGAGAGGAAGATCTTATGTTCGCTGATTCACTCCTCAAGTGACTGCAGCCGGCCAGAGCTGAACCGATCCGATGCCAGGAGCCAGGAGCCTCCCCAGAGTCTCCCAAACGGGCACAGGGTCCCAAGGCTTTCAGCTGTCCTTGACTGTTTTCCCAGGACACAAGCAGGGAGCTGGATGGCAAGCGGGACTGCCGAGATTACAACCAGCACCCATATGGGATCCTGGCGTGTTCAAGGCGAAGACTTTAGCCACTGGGCTACTGTGCTGGGGCCAATAATATATTCAATTTTAAAATATCATCTATATTTTATAATATTCATGCAAGAGGACATATGACACAGCGGGTTAAGCCACTGCTTGGGACACCTGCATACCATTCAGCTGGTTTGAATCACAGTTACTCTGTGCTTCTGATCCAACTCTCTGCTAATAGTCCTAGCAGGCAGCAGATGATGGCCTGTGTACTTATGTCCCTGCCATCCATGTCAAAAACATGGCTGAAGTTCCTGGCTCCTGACATTGATCTTGCCTCGTCCAAGCTATTATTACTGGGCATTTGGAAACTGAACCACTGGATAGAAGGATAGAAGATTCATTCTTAACATCTCTCTCTCTCTTCCTTTCTCCATCACTTCCTTGCTCTCTCTCTCTTCTCAATAATTCTACCTTTAAAACAGATAAATCTTTATTCACCAGAATGATATTTATTCAAAACATACAAGTTAGTTAGAAAACCAGAAATTGTATTTAAGCCAACATAGCATTTATCTCCTAAACTAAAGTGAAGCAGAAATTTCAAGAGCTATTCTCACATTATAACAATGTGTTTTCAGACTTTCCTGTAATATTTCTCTCTGTATATAAAATAAATGTAATTCTAGCCAAAGTGGAATTTAAGACTTAATTATGTAGATGCTCTTAGTTTTCCAATATCATTCTCCTGCCAAAGTAACAAGTCTGACGATCAGGGGAAAAAATGAGCATTTTTATTATGCTCGGTATTAGATCATCTTCCAGATAACAATATTCTGAACCAGTAGCTGTACTGTGTTTGTCTCAGCACATTCAGTATATTTATTGCACTAAATTAATCATTTACAGTCAAGTGTAAATGAAATAATAATAGCATGCTTAGATTACCCTGGCCTACAATTAACTGACCCAGAAGTATCACAGAAATTATCAAGGTGGTAATTCCTAAACAAGTTTACTTCTTGATTAGTTGATACGATAATACTTCACCAAGAAACAATAACAACAAAAAATGAATGCAAGTGCAGAGGACCAGTATTTGGTAACTGCTAAAAAGTGTAATGTTCTCCATCTGTGTTTTTGGATCCTACTTTTTGACTACTCTCCACTAACGCCAGGAATAATATATCCATATCTTTTGCTCAGGCTTCCTGTGACAAGAAATGACCTTGTGCAGCAATTATTTCTTGTTATACTTGATTTTAAGGGTGTGTAATTACAGGCTACATGCTGAGTCTTATTAAATCACACAGGCTACTATGTCAGAGTAATCATAAATTCCAAAATGTTTCATTTCTTAACCAACTCTTTAGTTCCTGTGGTATTTATTACTTTTGTTATGATTAGTAGATATTTTCAAAACTTGCAAATATCTGCAAAATGCAAGTTAACAGAAAAGAGTATGCTGTATTCATAAAACATTCATAGCAATTTCAACTAAATGTTGAATAATACTCCAATTAGATTATTCATAAAACATATAGTGTGATCCAAATTCCTTAGTTTCAGTCACACATGCTTTCATTAACTTGTGAAATATTTTCAGAGCATTCCAAAATATTAGGAAACATTATTGGATCCTATGAGTATCTGCACCTTCGAAAGTAATTCTGCAATGGGAACAGTATCACAAGCATGCCACTCTGGGAGTTCCTAAGCTTTCTTGAGATCTTGAGGGAAGACAGTGTAGCTACAATTTTGAAGCCAGGGCTGCTGCTGTGTAGAAACTGAGGAATTATAAACATAGAATATTTTTTTTTTGTTTTAACAAACCAACTAAAATTAATATAAAATAAATTACCCACGGAAGACCACAAAAGGCATTCTGTTTAGAGATTCAATTGATGGCAAGATAAACCCTCAAAGACTACCAACATAAAAGTTGATACTCCAGAAAAAAAGAGTATTCTGTGAGGTTTTCAAAGATGGAGAAAACTCATATAAACACCACAGTACAGATCTATGCAAGCAAAAGAAATCATAAAGAGGGACATTGTTGAGAAACATGCTCTAACACTGTCTGCTTGATTAAACCATTCAGCAATCTCATTATGCCTTGGCTTACATGTAATTGTATGCCATCACTGAAGCACCACAGTGGTATTTGAATATGTTAGGTTTTTTTTTAAAGAACATAACAGAAAAATTGAGAATTTTGCATTTTCTTATGAACTGCTTTCTAATTTAAGAATTGTTTTATAGAAGTATTTCAGAGATGTAAATAAAGTAATTCTCCTACTGAGGTGCTTTAATTATAAATGTATACATATATGTGTATACACACACACACACAAAACTCTATATGTAACAGCTGCTCATGTTGGGTTTGCTTTTCTTAGTCTCCACTTCATTCTGCATTATTGCCATCAAAGTTTTGTCCTTTCTGAGGTCTCTCTGTTCCTTTCAACTTTACTGACAGCTATTTTTTCCCCTGAGAGCCATCGATGTTTACTATACCTGGCTACACCTTGTATCTTCTACTGATAAACAATGACTTAAACACCAATGTCAAGCAATGTCAATGCACACATCTGTTTTTTTAATGAAAATTGTAATGGCAAAGTAAACTCTCCCTTCTGATTTCTTGTTGCATAGTAATACTGGGAGCAAAGTAAGATATAAACATACCGTGAGCATATAAATCATGTGCCCTTATACAACATCCAGGAACAGAGAGAACACTTCCTAAAAAGTGTCTTGAGATGAAAACACTGCATAGTTTTGACTTTAAGTAAAATACTACAGGTTTATAATCTACAAATATTAATGAGAGATATATTTGCACATGTAAAGCCATACTTTACTCAAGCATTTCTATGATTTTGGCAATGTTCATATTCTCAACTGATGCTGGTGTTTGGTTTATAGGAAAGTGACCCCTAAAATCTAACTGGACAACATGGTATGTGAAACTGAGATATTGTTTTTACATGCGGATAAATCATTTTAAAATCCTGCAGCAGAGAACAAGATAAAATTGAAGATGAACAATTTTTCATAGCCCTCTCCAGCTTTCTCCATTACTCTTCACCTCTTTCAAATTTAATTCCTTGTATCAGGGAACACAGTCAATAGAGTTTGGTGACACAATGTACCTGGAATCACGCATTCCACTGTGCCTGAATGCCTTTCCATGTTTGGTTGTTTACACACATACACAGGTGAGGACATTTGGGAGATTGTCTATACCAGGCATAGTTACTTTGAAATTTGGGTTTATAGTTCAAAAATCAGAATATAGCCTAATGAAAACAACAGGCCCTATTCATTGATTCTAACTGTTCTTATAGCAAATCTGCTTTCATAAAATTATTTCTCCATCTTCTTTTAAGTTTTCAAACATTTTGTTTGATTACAAGTCAATCAAATCATTAACTAAATGGAGAATTTTAGTCATATCGTATGCACTAAACCTAACAGGAATATAATTCTATGCTTACTGGTTCATATTTTTTTGGAGAATGCAGTCAAAATCAGTTTAGGGAGCTCCATTTCTTTATATGGGTGCTACTCTCATTGACAAGAACAATGAATTCATGCTGTGACATGTTCCTCATAGTGTCAGTGAAAGTGAACGCAAGGTTGCCAGAACATTTTCAGAGCATACAATGGAACTGCATAATTTCCACAAATACCATTTAGGCAAAAATTCTACAAAGAGAAGTTTATAAGATAAATATTTTCTTTGTTCTTTGCACTCCTTTCAAGGGAGGAATTTTTATTTTAAGAGAGTCATCCATACGGTATCTCTTGATGGACGTGAAAAGGGGCAGAGTGGATATCTCAGCAAAGGTTGACTGCTATGACCTTGAGTCTTTAAGTTTGAAATTTTCATGTTGAGCCAAAACTAACAGCAGTATCCTCTTCAAGTTCATAGTTCCTATTAAATACCATACAATTTGACAGATAGATACACAGATGGATATATTATTTAAAAATTTGCCTATAGGGCTCTCTAGCTTTTATGCAGTCTTGTATGACTTTCATAGGGAATTATTGCTATTCATGTATTCACTTTTGAAACAGTGAAAAAAAAACCAGTCTAGTGAAATCAAAGTCTTATTCTGCAACTTAAGAAAGAATTGTGGCCAGAAAAGAACCATGTTCTATCACTCCAAAGTTTTCTGTGTTTAATTCAGTGGGAGGAAATGAAGCTACATCCTGAAAATCAGATAAAAATTTATATATGCTGCAATTTCCTCCACATAATAATTTACTTAAAATATGTACTTATATTAAGAAATATTAAATGTAGAAAGGCAAATGGTATGCAAAATAAAGTTCACTTTAGAAAAGGGCTGTGGTTTGTTAGGGCTGTTTGACATGGCAACAGTAACTAATCAGTCTTGTAATGTAATAAAATATTAGAGGCTTCTATTTGCAGCTACCTTGGAAATTTCTAGGTGAAACCCAGAAATCTACAGTGACATCTGTTTTGGGAACCAAACTGACATTCTCCATGTCTGGATGCTATGCCATAATTTTGAATCATCTTTTTATTTTATAAAAAAAATTTAAAAGTGGTTAAAATGGATGTTTATTTTTATTTCTGCAAAATAGTATAATCTTTATAAACTTATTTTTAGCTGTTTTGTTTACCTTCAAGTTACTTTATAATTACAAGCTTCACCCTCTATCAAAACCAGGAGTAAGGAGGTTCTTCCAGGTCTCCCACCCAGGTGCAGGATCATAAGGCTTTAGACCATCCTCTACTGCTTTCCTAGGCTACAAGCAGGGAGCTGAATGGGAAGGGCAACAGCCGGGAGATGAATCAGTGCCCACATGCGATCCCCTTGCTGGCAAGGTGAGGATTTAGCCAGTGAGCCATCCCACCAGGCCCGTGTCTTTTCCTTCTTTTCTGATTAGTTGGGGGCAATAATATAGTACCTTTGTTCTTTTATTTTATTATAAATGCCCAATCTTCATTCCAATAATATTTTATGGCTTTTTTTTTTGTTTGTTTTACTCCCTTTTTGCCAAGGTGTATCAACTACCCATGGTGGGGTGAGCCCACATCAGCTGCACACTCCTTCCACACAAAATATGAACTGCACCAAGGATATTTTTCTCCTCTCCATTAGTATAAAACCATCTCCAATGACCAACTCCAGGCCCTAGGAATTCTGAGCCTCTGAAGCCACATGCAGTGATTGCCCAAAGACCGCTTGCCCTACCACACAGCTACAGAATTCCCACAGTGACAGTGCACTGACCTTCCATACCCTCATTCTTGACCTTGAGAGCCTCTCCTACCCATGGAGAGAACTGTGGCATTCCCAGAGATAGCTGTCAGTCTGATAAAAATTGGTCTGTACTTCACTTTGGCAAGTTGAGTCTGGGTGCCTTGATAAGACTGAAGGGTAGAGGAGTGTTTCATCAATATTAGTGTTTATTTTGCCATCCACCATTCGAAATCAGTGGAGACAGTATATTCATCCCTCTGATGAAATCCCTCAGTTGCACAAAGGCTGCAACAACCTTTACAAGCCTTAAGATGCTTTTCCTTTCTAATAGCCAGAGAACTTTGTTGATGGACAAGAGGAAAGAAATGTTCTCTCTTTTTCTCAACGCCAGACTAAATGTCACTGGGAACTATGAACAATATCACTAGAGTGACGGGCTAACACAGGTTCCTCTCACCCCACGTTAAGCAGATGGTGTCCTCTCCAGCCTCCAGCTGCAGCAATTGAGAGCCATTTTCTGCTCATCACTATGTGACTGTCCCTTCCTGCTGCTCCACTGTGTCTCTTTGCTTTAATCTGTGAATCTCTTTCCAACTGTTTTCAGGGAATGCAATTCCTTCCATTCTCTTCCATTACCTTCCTGTGATCAAAGTCAGTGTGTCTTTTCCCTACCTAGCCATCTTGACTCTGTTATGTTCTTTTTTTTTTAACCAATTAGATAACATTTTATTAACAAATAAAATGAATAAGTTGTCTTTAAAGAGAAGGTAACACATTACTAAGATACAGACAAGACCAGTGGCACTGGTACTGTGTTTAGGTTTGCTCTTCTGGACTGCCAGAGAACCAGTTTAGTAACATAAGCAGTGGTGCTATCACAGACCCTATCGGAACAGAGGTCTTACAAGATGTATTGTTTTGCTTGCTATCTACTATCAACTTCTTCAGGATTTTGTTTGAGAATGAACAAATACAGAGTGTGAAAATAAATCATCATGACTGTGAGGTCTATCTACTCAGAATATAATCACATTGGATCTTGTTTTGAGACAGATGTTAATGGCCCTTTCCACACTGTTCAGTAAATTCTATCCTCACATCAGAGTAATACTTTTTTAAAAAAAAATCTAAGCATTCTTTTAATTGACATAGAAATGAATATACCATTGACATAAAAAATAATATACCATGAATATACAATACATAAAACTTGAATTGACACAAAACATGAAATATCATTCCTAGAGTATATCCTAAAATTTTTCACAGTAGTTTCAAAGATCATCCTCAATTTTTAAAAATTTCATGGCTCTTAGTGATTCAAATGTTCCCAATCTCTAATTCTGTAAAACTGAACACTTTTGGAAGCTAAAATATTCTTTTTAAAATTTATTGTTGTCTTATTTAGTGAATTAATACCTGAGCAATGTGATATTTATCTTTTCAAGAACAATTAGTCCAATATTCAAACATGCATAAATCATTGAATATTAATGGCATTACATGATCTTGTTCTGTAACATTTTCTAAGAGCAAAACCCTCTTAACTTCCTCCCAATCTTTGTAGGAATCATTCCAACTGAAGAATACAGATTTAGACAAACACATGCACATACTCACATGTCACCTTTAATCAATGTAAAATAACATATGCTTGCAATTAACTTATGGATAGACAGCCATTTTATAACACTCACTTATCAACAGAGATGACAGAATTCTATCCACAAACGAGAAACATGCTGAAAGACAGAAGGCAATACTTGTAATTTATAAATTTGCCTGTAATCTATAAGTCTTAAATATAAGGTGATGGGTCTTCTGTGGGATCAATTTCTTAGAGAATAAAATAATTTTTCACAGCACTCAAGCTGTGAATCTACTGAATAAATACAAATTGCTGGTGATTGTAGTGATGTTGAAGAAAGTGTGTTGACATTTGGAAAAGGTTACCTTCTAATTTATAATGGTACATAAGGAACCACATCAACAAGGAAGCAGAAACGTGCTTCCTGCTTAGGAATTTGCCACAGATACTATGCAAATTCATTGGACACTCACTATATAGTGAGATAACTGAGTAACACCTTTCAGAGCAGCCTACCTCAGTAAAAATGCCACTAGTGAAGGCACTTCATTCTGCCACATCTCTAGAATAGCCCTTATAGCTAAGGAAAGAAACAATTTACTTTAGAAATGCATATTCATATGCAGCCCTAAGAAACAGATTAGGTATTTCATTAACTGAAAAATTCTAATTGTTCTTTCTTCATTCAAAATGTTTATTAAGCAGCTACCATGGTTCGATTACTGCTCCAGATACTTAATACAAACTGATTTGACCTTTTAAAACAATAGAAAGCAAACAAATGCTCTCACTTTATAAGCTACCATTCAATTCATAAGATACTGAAAAGTATTTTTATTATGAGCAAAACAAAACATTTCTATTTGTTTACCTAAGTATTATAACCTCTATTTTTCTCAACATTTACTTTTGAAATCCAGATGCATATTAGCTATCCTTTATTTACTGTTTTTGTAAAAATGTATTAGTGCAACAATCTTAAAAAATAATCTTTTCTAACTCTGGCAAACCTCCACTTAATGAATTCTTTTTAATCCACTGAACTTCTAAAGTTCACTATGTCTGCACCCAAAATCTAAATTTTCTTTTAAACAAGCCATTGTAATTTTAAAAAATGATAGACAACCAGCATAAAGCAACAAGTACTTGGAGGAGTTTGAATTTTGCATTGATACCACATGAAAAAAAAAGTTATACAGCCACAATTGTCCTGCATTACAAGAAAACAATGACAGGGAGGTTGAGATCACATTTTACAGGTTTAACACTACATATAGAGCAATGCAATTTTGGTTCTCCACGAGTAATCTCCAAACCCAAAGCATCAATGCCACCTGACAATGCTTTCGAAGTTCACTGGGAGGTCTTTTTAATAAGCCCTCCAAAAGGTTATGATTCAGTGATGATTCCAGAAACCACAGTTACCCACTTTGCACAACTTGTCCTTCCTTGGTTCTGCAGCATCACTGGTTCTTCTAGTCTATGAATTCAATTTAAATGTTAATATGAAGCCTGAAGTGGGCATTTAGCCTAGCGCTTAGAACTCCAGTTAAGATAACTGCACTTTTTATCCTGGGTTTGAGGTCGGGCACTACTCCGAATTCCAAAATCCTGCCAGTGTGAACTCCAGGAGGCAGCATGCAGTGGCTCAGAGGTTGAGTCCCTATTACTCACATGGGAACACTGCCTTATCTCCGGGCTTCCAATCTCAGGCCAAGCCCAAGAATGCCAGTGCAGGCAATTACAGATAGACCTATAAATGCAAATATTCTCCAAGAAATTCCTAAATATTTTATTGATTTCTTCCAGAAGATTTTTAAAATTTTTGCAGCATCCTGACATAATACAGTAACAACTCAATCATATAATCTACTAACAACATATAATATAGTAATAACAGCAGTCTATAGCTAATTACTATAAGTAATCTAGAAATTTAAAAAGGTAAGCAAAAGGGTATGCATAGATTATACACAAATAGCATTCCATTTTATATAAAAGTCTTGAGTATTCCCCAAATTTTGGTAGCCACAGGAGTTCTTGGAACAAATCTCATGAAAACCAAGGCATTACTGCCTATGGAACATGTAAAAGCTATGAAAATGCAGGCAGGCACTAAACTTCACAATGATGATACTCTTTAACCTCAAGTCCCACATCACAGTTCCTGGGTTAGATATTTGGCTCCAATTCCTCATCCAACATCCTGCTGATTCTGGGAGGCAGCAAAGAATGGCCGAGGTATTTGGATCCCAACCATCCCTGTGGGACAATGTTCCCTGTGGGAACACTGAGTTCCTGGCTCACAATTTCAACTGACCAAGCTGCAGCCATTTCAGGCCTTTGTGTGCTAACAAACAAATGGGAATGCCTTCACTCAAACACCCACACACAAGCGTGCACATGTATATGTGTGTGTATATATAGATATATATCTACATATATATCTATCTATATATAAAATGACAAATAGCAAACATGTATTCTATTGTTTTTCTGATCAGTGAGGAGTTTTCAGAAAGTTCATCCAAAATGAGTATGATGAAAAACTGAAAGAATTTCAAAACAAAATTATAAACATCTTTTAATTCTACTTTCCCTGGAACCTTTTTATAGATTCACTCCATTTTTTTTTTTTTAAATAGAAAAAGCAGGGCCCAGCTGCGTGGCCTAGCCTTGAAAGTCCTCGCCTTGAAGTCCTCGCCTTGAAAGCTCCGGGATCCCATATGGGCACCGGTTCTAATCCCGGCAGCTCCACTTCCCATCCAGCTCCCTGCTTGTGGCCTGGGAAAGCAGTCAAGGACGGCCCAAAGCTTTGGGACCCTGCACCCGTGTGGGAGACCCGGAAGGGCTTCCTGGTTCCTGGCATCGGATCGGTGTGTACCGGCCCATTGCAGCTCCCTTGGGGAGTGAAACATCGGATGGAAGATCTTCCTCTCTGTCTCTCCTCCTCTCTGTATATTCAACTTTCCAATAAGAATAAATCTTAAAAAAAAAAAAAAAGAAAAAGCAGATTTACAGAGAGAAGCAGATACAGAGAGAAAGATCTCCAGTCCATTGGTTCACTCCCCTAATGGCTACAACTGCCAGAGTTGAGCCCATAGGAAGCCAGAAGCCAGGAACCAGGAGCCAAGAGACCCCAAAGGGTCTTTCACATGGGTGCAGAGTCCCAAGGCTTTGGACCATCCTCCACTGCTCTCCCAGGCCACAAGCAAGGAGCTGGATGGGAAGTAGAGAGCTGGGACATGAACCAGAGAGCACCTCAGATCCTGGCAGATGCAAGATGAGGTACAAGCCACTAGGCTATTGTGCTACACCCTCCCAGAACTTACTCCGCCCACCCCACCCTCGGAATTTTCAAAAGCACCTTGTATGGTGATTACATTCCTCATCCTTACACCAGTGGGAGTAGTGGTCCAGCAGGGGAGCCTTCATAGCCCCCTCACTAGGGCCATTCCAGTGATTACATTCCTAAAGTTAAAAATAAGACTCTATGTAGAGGAAAATGGATATTTACATAAACATCTTTATATATCATTCCTTTCTGTTTATTAATTTTTTCTGACTTCTAAGTGTCTTCTGTTCAAATGCTTTAATTTATTAAGATATTATCTCCTTTGTAAGCTCTTATATATGATTTATTGAAATCATAACAAATCAAAGTATGCTTGTGCTTATTACAATTAATATAAGGCAGGTACATTGATTACTCTTTGACAGACATGAAAAATGAATTTATTACTATCAGGAATTGAATTGCTAATGTAGAATACCATAATATAAACAGACAAAATTCAAATTAAACAATCAAATGATGTATGGTATTTGTATGAATTATTGAAGTATAGACATTCTGATTGAAATAACTCATTTTCAAAACTGAGAATTACATAATGAAAAAAATTTATTTAACTAGTATTTTATAATCATGTACTTTTAAAAAGTATTATTCGAAGGAAATTTTTTTACACTGGCCATACTTTTTAAGTTTCCAAGGGAAATGTTTTGATAGCATTATGAGAACTGGCATAAGTGCAGTCTACAAACAAACTGAACATAATCTCCACCCAAACAAAGAAATGGAATTAGTTTACTAATCAGCTCGCAATCCTTAATTTAATCTACAATTCCCAATAGAATAATTCCTCTTTGGTTTACAAATTTTCAATGTCCTCCTCACTGCCTTTACATAGAATATGAAAATTCTTTTGGGGGACATGAAAATAAACATCATCGTATAACAAACCACCCTGTTGAGTGATTTGCTGATCCATAGACAGCAGCTAGAGAAAAGTTACACCCTTTCGTCTTTCTCACTGATGATTTGAGTTACTCCTGAAAGATAACATTAATCATGTCTGAAAAAAAATCAGTTATTTCTATGCTACATTTTAAGCATAATCCTTGTAAAGTACCCCTCTTTCTCTAGATAATGCATAACAATATTATTGCCAGAAAAACTCAAAATGGAAACTCTTTCATCCCAGTATAAAGCAACATTGCCAGTTTTAGATGATACATATATTATAATATGAATAAGAAAAATCAAAGAGTAAACTTCGTGTTTTTGGAATACAGATAAGTTATAAAGATACCAATGGCTCTCCAATGCAAGACTGTTTAAGAACAGGCAAAGTGGGAAGTTGTTTCTGTCCAAAAATAATCTGTAAACCTAAAGATACCATGACAGAAATAGTGTAACCCTAAGAAGTTGGCCAAAATGAAACATGTGGAAAATGAGCAGAATAGACCAAAGCTAGAGCCACATACTCTAATTTGAAAAGAATAATTGGAAAAAATAAGTATTTGGCTTTTTGAGAAATCATTATTAAAGGAAGTAACCCTAAAACTAAGACTTGGTGAGACAAAAATTTTAACTTTGAGCATTTACTAACAGAAAGGTTAAAAATATTTCACAACTGGGAAAATAATCAAAATGGTGATGATAATGCTAATGATGAAAGCATCTGTTATATGTCAGACATCCAGGCTAGGATGGGGATGGAAAAGGGTCAGCAGAGGCACAGGCAACTCCAGAGGAGACCCTTGGTCCTTTGGAGAACTCCAGGGATGCATGCCTGAAGATGGGTGCATGAGAGGTTCCCTGAGAGCTATGCTTGTGAATTTTCCTTGGCTGTATTCTACCCCAATGCCTGAAACACAGACACCACAGGTTGATCTGTAAATAACAATGGTTTACAAGAAGAAAGCTTTCCCTTGAATGGTGTTCTGTAAACAACCTGGTGAAAGTTAACATGCACTGCAGATTTGATCTGTGATCATGTTTTATTTATATGGTTTGGATATCCTGACTTTTCATAAAAAAGCATAGTATAAGAATGTGCCACAATAAACCTTTTTTTTTTTTACTGTGGATTCATATTCTCTGGTTCCTTGTTCTTTCTTCAGGCAGCGGTGCTTCAGTGTCCCAAGTCCAGAAAGCCCCCAAGTCCACATCTGCACTACTCTACTTTCGCAGAAACTACAATTTGTGATGGATGGGTACTTACTCAACATCAGAAACCTGTAAGTGGCTATGCCAGCACTAGGAAAAAAACGTCTGCCTAGCATGTAAGCCAGTGTTCACAAAAACAACAAAGATGGTATCTCATAGAATCCCATGGGCTACAATAGACACATCACCAAACTCCCAGGAAACAGAAAAATGAATATTGATAGGATGTGAATAAAGAACACATTTAATCCATATCTATGGAGATAATTTTAGAAGTCTTCAGTTAAAGATGTATTTGGATACAGCTACTGAAAAACAGCAATTTACTTTTGCCTTGTAAATCTTGGTATACAAAGATGAGTACTACTGATTTCAGAATACTGTCATCAGATTTGAGAATGAGTCCAATAGTTCATTATCATTACAGAATATATGTATTTTACATATATATGTATTTTGTTTTACATATATAGGTATATATATATGTAAAATATATATATTTTACAATTTATTAAAATTGTAAGTCCTGCAGGATAACTTATACATTTCAAAGGCAATCTTTAGCACACACATTAAATGCTGTCTAGGGAAAGCTCCTGTGTCCCTATCTCATTCGGTATGGTACTAGCCACGCAACCATCCCTTCTAGTCCTCTCTTCCCTTCAGCCTTGACAGAAGACAGCAAGCCCTGGACATGGCTGATAGCACTGCTCACTTTCATTTGTAAAATCAGTTATAGAACAAGCCTTGTTAATTTATCTCATTATTATGTTTTATCCTTTTAATTCCAGGAAGAAAGCAACAAGAGAAATGATTGGGGAATACGGAAATATCACAGGAGGAATATTCTCCATGGCTTTTTTCTTCAGAAAATAAAAAAATGCGATTTGGGGTGTTAAAATATCAAAACAATATTGATATATTTATAATAGTCCTAGTTGGCATAGAATGATATTTCATAATGGTAAATTTCTCTGATACTGGTGTTTTCTGCCTAAATGCATAGATCTCTCAAACAAGGGATATCTCCACATCTTTTGCTAGATAATATGAATTGGATTAACAGCCACTTTTCAAAAATAAAACAGAACCCATTTCTAAGTTATAAATGTTCAGCTTATTTTCAAATTAACTAGTACATGATATAAATGTGGGTAAGATAATATACTAAAAGAACCACCTATCTCCAGTTGCTTTCTAGGTCAGATAGAGACTTCTCATTAGCCTGTTCGAATCTTGAAATGATTGAGTAGCTCTTCCTAATAACAATATGGAAAAACATGTGTTGGCTATTCATCATTTGTCACACACTGTGTCTTATTTTATTACTCCTTAAAATAACTACTGTATTTTCTGTCATCTAAGAGAAACTGATGCCTACCATTTCTGGTATAGAATAAGGGTACCCAGTACAAAACCTGAGAAAAGTATTATATTTTGCCTTTGGGTGCATATTCTTGCATTCTATCTCCCCATCTTATTCACAGTTTTAATATTGTTTCTCTAACATTTTTATCCCACATTTTTATCTTACTTAAGCTTGTCATGGTTGTAGGTATCATTAATTCACTTGAGTAACTTAACACTTTGCCCTACTTTTTCTCTTGTTTCATTCTGTGTCCTCTCGTATATATTAAGCTTCCAGATATACTACTCTTAAATTTAATCTTCCCCATTTAACAACTGAAAAACTGTCTCTTTAACAACCATAAAATAAATCCAAGCTCTAGGTCTGACAAAGGTTTTCGGGATCTCACCTCATTACTTATTTAGTACAAAGCCTTGTCTGCTGTTGTCCTTGAATCTGATGCTCCAGTCACACTGGGATTGCTAGAATGTCTGACAGACACACTGTGGCATATGCCCAGACTTTATTTTTTTTTTAAATAATTTTTTTACCCTAAAGATTCAATCATTACAAGCTACCACAATCACACATGGCCATTCTGAATTGCTTTGCTTGCCTTTATGCTCACTACGTACAATACAGTAGTATCATCTCACAGAATGAACGGTGGTGATGATTTTGTTCACATTACTGGCTGGAAGCTTTCTGCAGATCATGAAATGTGATTCATCTTCGTTTAGGCACTGTCTGCAAATGTCATATTAATGGGGCTACAATAAATATTGATTGAATAAATATGGAAGTGGCTAAGAAAGAGATGGCTGAAAAGTGTCAGATGTCTGGAATTCAATATATAGGCAGGGGTAAATTGAAAATTGAATCTGAACTGATTACAATGTCATATGTAACCATGAATGTATTTGCTTATCCTGCTTAAAGTAAAATACTACTTATAACTCATCACATGAGGTTTATTATAACATTAAAATATAATATGTAAGTTCATTGAGGTTATGAAAATAAGCATGATTCAACTTATAGTAATAAACATATTTAAATGATCATTAAGTGAAATAATCTGTAAAAGCTTAATGCAAATTCTGCTATCCAGAAATCAATCAAAAAATGGTATTTGGTAATATAAATAATGTAAAAGGATAAACTAAAAACAAATTTTTCAAAGTACTCACTAAATTTAGCAATATTTATTTTAGATCCAATGTTATAGAGCATCCATCAAACTTTTGCAAAAAATTTCTAGTGGCTAGAGGAGAAAGCTTTCAATTTCAAGCAGCCATCTTCTAAATCATTCAAATGAAATCTATGAATGCAGTACACAAAATAATCCTAATAATTCCATGTCTAATTCTCAAACTACTGAGTCAAAATGAATATGAAGTATCTATTTCACTAAAGCAAACATATTTTCTACCATCAAATGGTATTTTCAGCTAAAATTTGGTCATTTATAGCAAAAGGAAGAAAAGCCTTATGTCTATGGTATCCTAAAAACGAAATCTTTCAACTCTTGATGAAATAACAAAATGGTAGGTCCAAGAATCTGTTATCTAAAGAATACTAAATAAAATATCTAAAATACTAAATAAAATCCTCCTACATTGATGCAAGGTCTGCACAGATGAAACACAAAAGTACATCCAGTAAATAAATGTTAGGCAGCTTAAAAAAAACTGATTGGATTTTCAATTCTATTTAAAATGGCTATTCAAATCAATAGCCTATTATTTCCAAGGATACAGTCTATTTCATAAATGCAGGGCTTAATAATTAGAAGCATTGCTGCCAATAAGCCAAAGGTTAATTGCAAAAGCAGCCAAGAATAGAGTGTGGTCTGGGAAATATTCAAAATGAACAAAATCAAGCATAATGGAATATTAGTGCATCTGTAAGAAGTGTTTCAAAATCAATCCTTCATGCGGCTGGAGTTGACTGTAAATAACTTCAACAAATGCTACAGACAAATATTAAAATGTTATCTGGCAAGTTATCTGCAGCTAGTTATTCAAAAACCTCAAAATTCAGTAAATAATATTTCACTTCACTATGGCTATGCAAGTTTCATTATCTTCCAATACATCCGACTGAAAGGTAATATGTTTTTCTGCATTGTCCTTGTTATTCCTAAAGACTCATAATATTTATTTAATTATACAAATTGGCTAATTTAGAAACATACATAAATGGGATTCAATAAGTTCATGCAAAAATAAAATTAGAAGATGTTTGTCTTAAAACCAAAATAGTTTTGAATTCCTCACGAGTTTTTCATAATATGCATTTTCTATGAACTTTTGAAGACTTTTTATATTTACCATAAAAATCTAAACTATGAAAATAGAAAAGGAATGCAGTACAATTACAAAATTAATTTTACGTATCAAATTTTTTTTATATTTTTACAGAGGATTATAGATTTATACTTACTTTGATGACAAATGAAATATAAAAAATGATGCATTTACATGAAACAGTATGGAACACATAAAGTAATGAGTAAATGATCACTCCTTCGCTTTCATCTTCATATTCCCCCAGTTGTGAGACCATACACAATTTAGTATGTTTCTAGCATGTTTTATTCCTTACACACACAAATATTTGAAAATAGATCTATACATTTTCTTTCCTACATTCACAGAATATGCCTATAATTTCTTCATACTGACTTTTGTTGTTTTTTTTTTTTTTTTAAATAATGTCTTTTGTCACAGGTGCTGTTATCTGGACGGTAGGAAACCAGTTTTAGACCTGTTTGTGGCATGTCTGATCCAGCTCCGTGCTAATGTGCCTGGGAAAGCAGCAGAGTAAGGTCCAAACGGCTGGGCCTTTGCATGGGAGACTCTGAAGACGCTTCTGTGTCTGGGCCCAGGGTCAGCCCAGCTACAACCATGGTGGTTTTTTAGGGATTAAACTAGCAGAGGCATGCTCTCTCTTTCTCTCTACCATTCTGCTCCCACCTCAATAACTCTGACTTACAAATAAATAAACAAATATTTTAAAAGAATGTCCTATTTCTTCTTTCGCTTTAAATATGGTTAACATATCAAAATTTGTCCATATTTGAGCCACACACCTTGATGAATCTGAAAGCAGACACCTGTGAATCCTTCACTATAAAGCTAACCCTCCCCTCTGAAAACTGCCTTTCTCCTTCCTCACTTAACACATATATTTTATTTTAACAAGTTGTAGTACACAAGAGGTAGTACACAATGCAGTGCTTTTCCAAGTGTGCATGGTATACTGTATCTCTAGGATTTATTCAACCTACATAGCTAAACTCTGATTGACTTCTTCCCCCCATTCTATTCTCCATTTCTAAGAGTCTGACGACTTTAAATTCCTGATAAAAACAGCGTCTTGAAATATTTGCCTTGTGTGCTCACCCAACATTCTCTAAGTTCATTCCTGTTGTAGCCAATACAGAATTTGCTCCTTTTAAAATGCTGAAAAGTATTCCATGTGTAATCTGCATTTTTCTTCTTCCATCTATTGACAGACATCTAGATTGCTTCACATCTTTGATAACTTAAATAGTGTAGCAGTTATATGGGAATGTAGATGTTTCCATGGGATCCTGATATCAACTCTTTTGTATATTTGATCAGAAATGGGATTGACTGATCACATGGTATTTTTAATTTTTTTTAAGATTCATTAATTTTTATGAAAAGGCAGATATACAGAGAGGAGAGAGAGAGAAAGACCTCCCATCTACTGGTTCACTTCCCAAGTAGCTGCCATGACCGAAACTGAGCTGATTTGAAGCCAGGAACTTCTTCCATGTCTTTCACACAGGTGCAAGGTCCCAAGGTTTTAGACCATCCCACACAGCTTTCCCAGGCCACAAAATGGGAACTGGAAGGGAAGTGGAACAGCCAGGACATGAATCAACACCCATATGAGATCCTGGCACACGCAAGGCGAGGACTTAGCCATTATGCCATTACACCAAAACTTATTTTTATTCTTTTGGGAAATTTCTAAACTGTTCTCTGTAATAGTTACATCAGCTTACATTCCCAATACCAAGTCATAAGAGTTTCTTTCTTTCCATGTTTCAGCCAAACAACCAGAGCAATCTTGACTAAAAACAGTGTGAAACAAGAAACATCACATTTCCTGATTTCAAAATATGAACGATGCTGGAATTATGAAAACAGTATAATAATGATATTAAAAAGAAATGTCAACCAGAATGGAACTATGACTCAGTAATAAAACTATACATTTACAGTAAACGGGCCTACCAAAATAGCAGCAAAAATGCATAATTGTAAAATAATAATCTCTTTAATAAATGATGCAGGGAAAAAGATACAGACCCTTATCTTACGACACACACACCTCAAAATGGACCGAAGGCTTAAACGAAAGAAACTAAAGTGTAAAACCTTTAAAAAAATACAGAAAATGTTTGAAGTGTTGCTTTGCTGAATGTATATAAACTGCCCAAGAGAGCACTGTGCCCCCATTTTTTTCGGTCACATCTACTCCCCAGGAACCTGCAAGGCAAACTTACAGAAACAAACTAAAGTGAAACAGAAAGAGTGAAGTATATGAAAATCTGTTTGCATAGAGGGAAACTAAGAATATAATTTTTAATAAATTCTGATTTTGTTTAGGATGCAGTATATATGTTCATATGTACATATATCTAAATACACATGTATATTTATATATCCATAATCACTTTGAAGAAAATGATATTATATGAAAGGCTGCTAACAGTTTCTAGACAAATTAAATTAAAGATAAGTCAATGGACCAGTATTTGTAGTTATGACACCCACATCCATATCAGAGTACCTGGGTGTGATAACTGGCTCTTGCTCCTGACTCAAGCTTTCTACTAAGGCAGATTCTGGGAAGCAATGGTGACACTGCAGTAACTGCTTGCCGCCATCCATGGATTAAGCCTTGGATTAGTTTCTAGCTCCCAAATTTGCCTGATCCAGCCCTGTACAAGTGAATCAGTGGATTGAAAAACTCTCTGTCTCTCTCATAAATATTTTAATATAAGTTTATTTTGCTTTAAAAATTTTAAGACCCATGTAAGGTTTTTGCATAATATGCATTCTCCATAAACTTTGAAGACTTCTCAAATTATCATCTAATATTAAACACATAAATCTAAAAATAACATGAGATTTATTTTTCAATCTGTTACTTATTCATAAGCAAAATAGCAAAAATCATAATCCATAAAAGAAAGCATTAAAAACAGGATTTCGCACAAATTGAAAATTCAAGAAGTGTACCATAAACAAAGACAAAAATGCTCAATATTTATCTCAACTAAAATAGAAATCCTTGGTATATACAAGAAGTTTATTAATTTAGAATATTATTAAAATACAGTGAAAAAGCTTTGGAATTTTAGTGGTAGGTTAGTATGAGTTAGCATATGCTTTTTTCAGTCATATTAAAAAAAATTATAAATGGGTAACATCATGTTAACCAGATTATGACAAACTTATGTTTCTGGATGTTTTTTCTCAGCTGTATCCATGTGGATTGTCAACATTCTAAATAGGTCTTTGAGCAAATAACCTTGTGAACAAGAGCATGAAGATCGAGGTTGTGAGTACTTAGAAAATCAAAACCAGTGATTTGTAAGACTAGACTGCCAAGAAAAAAAGCAACCACAGAATGCATAGAGAAGCAGAAAAGCAATCATATCACGAGTAGGTCAAACTTGACCTCAACAGGAGCTGTTTAAAAATAATAATAAATCCAGTTACCTATCATGCAGGAGAAAATTGCTTCAACTTCCCCAGCAGGGCACTAAAACCGCTAGTTGCATAGCAAAAGAATGTCATGGTATCCCAGGGCCTGCAATTCACTTCCCCTACAGAGAACTCACCCACCTTGCCCCTCCTTTGGGAAGGATACAACCTAGTTCAATGTGATTTCTTGGCTATACAAACAGCATTAAAATTCCTGTTTGTTACCTTAGTTTGAAACTTTAGTATTTTTATATAAAACGGGTAAATCTTATCTGTGATGTGAGGGATAAACAAAAGTGTAGTGAAAATAAACAGCACAAAGTGAGTGGCACAAAGCCCGTAACAGTGTAAGCAAGTAGCCAATTTGCTATCCCTTTTACATCATGATGCACGGAATGATTTGATAAAATAGCAGAAAAGAAAATCTCTTATATTAAGCTGAATAAAAGGAATAATGTTGATTGATATTTGCAATTCAATCCTGTGATAAGTAAATGACAATCTTCAAGAATACTCTCCTTATTTCATTCTTAGGAACATGGAAAACAGTTTGAAAAACTCTTTATTTCACCCTGAAAAATACCTGTCACCCATGATCTCTTTAATGAGTAAGAGGTAACAATATGTGTTACTTCACCATATTACAACAATGAATAGAAATACTGTCAATAAAATTCCTCCCTTAGCCAACTATTAAAATCCCTCTATCAGTTGTTGGATATTGTTTTGTTTTGTTTTGTTTTGTTCGTTGCCTATAACAAACACTAAAATAAGGGTAAGATTTTGGTTGAAACAAATTTAACACAATAACCAAAAGAAACTAGAAAGGAAAAGAAGTGAAAGAGGACAGCACCACGATAGATTAAAAATTACCACAATTGTTTAGACTTCAAAGACTGAGAGGAAGCTTCAATACCCCCATTCCTTCAACCCATGAAAGGATGCAGTGCTATGATTTATTTTATTGACAGAGTACCACTAAAGGATGCTGCATCAATTTCCAGTCAGAAGCCTTAAGAAACAAATAGATTCTATTTCCTGACTCTGGAAACGCAAGCACTTGGTGCAGTAAGCTACCATGGATGTGAGGAGAGCAGAGACAGCCGGAGGCGGTTTTCCAACTGTTCCCACAGATCACAAGGAAAGTAAGCAACATGAGAAAATTACTTTAGATCTTCTATACTCCCACAGGCACCACCAACAGAATAGCACCAAAGGCCTCCAGTTGACGCCATATGGATCAGGAGAAATGGTCAACTGGGCTCTGCTACATTTGTTGTTTTCAAAATTCTGCAATGTGATAAAGGGTGGCTTGAAGTGACTACTATTTGTGTTTCATTAGAGAAAAACATACTCTGAACATCTATTAACAGCACATTATTAAGCAACTACTGGACATAAATAAATGAGGCTCACCTTGGAAAAATTCTAGAAGTGATGTCAAGTACACTTCAGAGTAGGCCGATGTAAAGCAGGAAAAAGCTGAAGTACTTATTATATCAGCTTACTGGTTTAGACCGACTGGACCACGGGGTGTCAATTTTCTGTGGTTAATCCCTGCAGATAATAGCACAAAAGACAGTATCCACCACTGTCCTGTAGCAATGCACAATTCTTCCTTTGCCTTCTTCTTCCTAACAAAATTCTATCTTTTACATTTTTCGAGGAAACCCAAAGATAATTTTCTGAATTTTTAATATTATATTTATATTTTTTTACTTTCTAGATTTAGTCTTAAATTCAGAATTAATAAATCCTGAAAGGAAATTCTATTCTCTTTAGCATAATTGCTAGAAAGCTATACTTTTTCTTGTTTTGTTTTTGCGAATCTTGATTGCCATTCTTACACCAGTGGGCACATTTGCAAATACATACTACTTGAAAATGGTTTACACTATCGATGATCCATTCTCTGAATTGCTTAATTGTGTTTGGTTACACACATAAGGCCAAGAAGCAAATTGCTCATTTCAATCCTTGCTACTTATCTGAACAGAGAGGAAACATACTAATTGAGTTAGTGTGAATATTAAGTGCTATCAAAAACAGCCCTTGAAATAGTGTCTGGCATATCATAGTTATGTTCTTAGTAAATAGTTAACATTTTATTGAAAATCATATATTAAAATACAGCCAATATAAAAATCTAAATTTGCCTAATGACTATCAAAAGGACTTAATAAGTTATACTTCATAACTTGTAATTTTATACCAACATAAAACTGATAATATCTGCAAGCAGAACATTATCTATAATTTATCATACTATCACTTAAAAAGAAGTGTACAGAGCAGGAATATTATTGTGCAAATAGTGAAATGCGTAGATCAGGTACAGATGCTAAAGCTCAAGATATGCATTCATCACTCATTTTGCGGCCATATGCAGTCTTTTTAGATCCAAGAACGATGTTTCCAAATTTAAATCAGTGAGCTTACTCATTTTTCATAACTCAAGACCCTTCTTACCTTCCTATTGAAAACTGGCAAGAATACAAGCTTACTTGCATTTTTATAGTTAAATGAATTTAAACAAAAACCTTTTATACGCTAATTTGTCTTATACAATTTAAAACTGCAAGTCAATTATGAAAAAAGGAAAATATTTTTTTAAATATTTTTATTTTATTTTATTTTTATTGTTATTTCTAAAATATTTTTTCTCCCAGAGAAAAATGGCACTGAAAGGACACTCACACATTTACTCTCTGATTGATTCCTTTCATATGGTATTCTCCAATTGATGAGTGGCATTCTCTGAGCTCCTGTTGAAGTTTCTGCTAATCTATTCCCTTGTGATAACTTTCACAATGGTTTCCATTTAATTTGGGATTAAAATTATATCAATTAACTTACTTCACACTTCATAAGTGATTTTTTCCCCAAAGTATAGAACAATGCCTGTAATCTTGGTTGACTTCAGTCTTAACTCTAAGCTCAAGAATAGTCCTGAATGAGGATCAAAGAGCATCCAGTCACTATGTTCTCACTAGCTCCATTACAGTTGATTTCAGGGTCCAAGTTTCATTCTACCTATACTCAGGACATTATCCATGCTTCACATTGCCTCATTTCTCTGTCTCTGTTCTCCTCACACGGGCCTTACAGTTGTTGAGAAAAAGGTGTAATACCTTTGTGTGAGGATTCATTGTACTAGTTTCTCCTGTTTATATTTGAAAACTCCCGTAAACAAGTACAACTAGATTATAACTTGCTTTTATATTTTTCCTAAATTTTATCTAAGCCCAGCTTTAAAAAAAGGAAGAAAATAGAAGAAAATAAAGAGAAAAACTGGGGGATGAGGTCAAGTTATCACCTCAAGCAAAATTTCAATTGTGTAATATCACCTTCACTGATAAATAAGAAGTTTTGTGTATTTGTGTTGTGCACTATTTTTATTCAATGTTAACACTGAGTAATAAAGAACCTCTACTTCACTCTATCCTAAGTGTTCTTCATTGGATCCATTGTGAGGTGTCTTCCTACCTGTCTGAAACAGGAGAAAAGTGAATTATCAAGCTGTTCCATAGTGAGTTAGAACTGCGTCTTAAATATGTGACTAAACACAGTTGAAATCTAATCTTTTTTCCCCAAACTTTTTGCTTCCACTTTTTTCATTCTCCATTTTTAATGGAAAGTAGAAGCAGACTTTAAAAAATGAGATCATATTCTATAACAGACAAATCAAGAATACAATCCAGATTAATTAGGTTTTTAAATATACAAAGTTAATACTACAATATATTTGATCACATAAAAGAAGAGGGAGAAATTAAAAAGGATAGAAAAAAACTCATAGGACAAAAAAGTGCCTGGATTAAGCCATATCTCTTGCATCTCCTTGAGTTTAATTTTTCTCACCTCAAACATAAACACAAAAGGTTTCTGATTTTTCTCATTCACTCGCCCCCAGTTTTTTCTTAATTATTGTTGCACATAAAGCAGGAAAGAATTTTGAAAGATACATTTCAAACAACATAAATTTATCAGTGACTTAATTTGTTCTTCTTGCTAATTGAACTATATATAGACGTACAAACATTGCTTTATACTGTGTATCTGTGGCTTTACAACAATAAAAAAAAAAAAAAAACAAGATGAGGATTTGTATCACCAACTTCTCAGTTACTGACCAGTAAGTAATAGGTCAGAGAGCAACCACTCTCAAATTATTAAATGTAGAAAAGACAATGAGGCGGTGGAGAATCAAACTTGTGATTATAAAGTCAATTGAAAGTATCTCACTGTTGGGGAACAGTGTGGTGGCCCAACAGGCTAATCCTCTGCCTACCAGCACCAGCATCCCATATGGGAGTTGGTTCATGTACCAGGTACTCCACTTCTGATCCAGCTCCCTGCTTATGGCCTGGAGAATCTGCAGATGACCCAAGTCCTCGGGCCTCTGCACATATGTGTGAGACCAGGGAGAAGCTCCTGGCTCTTGGCTTCGGATCAGCCATTTGGATAGTAAATCAGCAGATAGAAGATCTCTCTCTCTCTCCTCATCTCTTTAAGTCTATCTTTCAAATAAAAGTAAACAAAACTCTATACACATGAAAAAATTGTATTATAATTTATCAAACTAAGTACTCTTACCACTTACTAAAAAAAAAGAAAAGAAAAGAAAAGAAAAAATTAGTTACAAATGCCAGAGTCTAAACATGTAACAGAAATGCACTGGTTCTCTTGATGTGAAGTATCTCATGCAAGGGTCACAAGAGCTGCAGAATCAGTGTCGGCCTACAGCTTCAAGACCACAATCGGGAATCAGTTACCGGAAGTTTCAGGTCACATCTCTTTGCATGAAAATTCTAACAGAAATAGAGAATCCTTTTATAATGTCTGAATAGGAATCCCATTTCAAAAATCTCTTTTTGCTTATGTTTTAGGCCTGCCTCTCCAGCATTCACTATACCTTTGGGATAAATTACTATGATTTTTCAGATCTGGAACACATAATGAAATTTCAGAGGACAGGATCTTTAATAACATAACAAAATGAGATAAAAATACATATTCAATCAAAACATTGGTATACTGTGTTCCTTGAAATAGTCACTAAACTATACACATATATTCATATATTTTCCTATAACACTCTGTTATAAAATCAGCTTTGTTACGTCAAAGGCTTTTCTGTAATGCTCTATGGGAACTTTGTTTCTATGGGAAGTTTATGAAAAGGGAATCTTAAAAGTACACGTTAGTGCAAAATTTGTGTACAAAAACTTTTCATATTACACATTTTCATAGCCATTTGTAATAGCTCTCATGCGTTTGATATAAATATGTGAGTCCGTTTCTAAATAGTCCAAAACCTGAATTCTGAGGAAACATCACTTCCACTTAAAATTTTACATTTCACTTCAATGCTAATATGGTGGGCAAAATATCCTTAGAGACACAGTAGTGCTTCACACATCTGGAAATTCAAACCATCATCATGGGAAGGTAAAGGCAAGCTTTCGAAATCTAATACAGTGCAAAAATAAGGGAATAAAATAGATGAAACCATAGAGTAGAAAAATAAAGATGAAGAAAACAGCTGTGTCCAAGAATAAAAATTCAATCTGGTTGCTCTTTCTTAAAACTTGTCAACCAAATACACCTTGTCAAAAATTTGGGTTAAGTCCAAATAGACTAATTAATAAGAAAGAAACTTAAAATACAAAAATCAATAGTCTAGTTCCTTTCCAAAACAAGAAGCAACAAAATGATTTTCATTTCATTTTTGTTAATAGTTGTTTAAAAATAATTTGGAAAAACATACAGAACTGCTACCGTGGAGATGAATAAATCAGCAAAAATCTTGAATAATCAGTAACTTTCCACACACACACACATAAATATGTTTTGAATGTAATCTGCAAGCTCCTAGAATGACCAGAAATGCTGGCATGTATTTAAGCGATTATTCACAACCTGAAAATAAGTAATTATTTAAATTCTTGAAATAGTCACTTCATGAAAATCTATAAACTGTACACACTTGAGACAAATATGACTGCATAAATTATCCAGATTTTGGAATTCAGTGAAACTTTGTTTACATGATTATTTAACTACTAATCTGCAAAAATATCAACCTTTATTATTTCTTTTCTAAACTAAATGTATCATGAAATATCATGAAAGTCAAGATCTTTAGAATGTGTATACACATATCTATCACAACTCATCAGCAAGTTAGTCGTTTTTACATAAGATCATTTTCAGGGACTGATGTGGTACAATAGGCTAAACTATTGCTTACAGTGCTAACATTCATAACACAATGCCACCCAAGTTCTTGCTGTTTCCTACTAATGTCCCTTGAAACACAGTGGATTACGGCCCAAGGATTTGGCCCCATGCCACGCAAGTGGGAAACCAGCATGGAGTTTCAGGCAGCTGCTTCAGCTCCATGCTACAGATAGATGGAGAGTAAATGAGATGGAAAATCTCTCTCTTTGTTTCTCTATTATTCTGCTTTTCAGACAAACCACCAAGTAAATCTTATTAAAAATGAAACTATTAATTTATGTGGCTTATGAAGCGGTACAAATTATTGGGCAGTTGTTATGTATCAGTAATTTTTAAAGTAATTTAAGATATAAATACATCAACTACATAAAATTATTTCCTTTGTTAATACTGTTTTTCTTTCTACTCTTTTTTTTTCAAACTTCTGAGTGCTTTTGGACTTATTTAGGTATTTTAAATTTTGTCTTTATTGAATCAATCTGATGGTTCTTCAGAAATTTTTTTCTTTGTCCTTCTTATTTCCTTATTCTTATTTCCTGATATGAGTACTAAATTCCTTTGTATTATATCTTCTTCATGACTTAATAATGTAGACATTTTACATGAGGGTGATCATAGCCCAAACCGGATCCAAATGATCCCTTCCTTCACATAGCCACACACTCCTGCAGGTACTTCACACTGAGTCAGAATTGGCTTGTGTAATGGCATGTGGCTTCTGACACTAGCTAGTGCCACACTTTGCAGATTCTGCCATGGTCTCTTGGATCTCCATTGGTATCTACTGTCGCGGCTGGCTGAGCCGGTATCGTGGCACGAAGAAGGATCTGGGGATGAGGCACCGACACACGACCAGAGATGGTGGAAAATGTCTCTCTCCGGCCTCTCTCGAGGCCTGCTTTTATTGCCTCCACTCTTGACCTCTCACCTAGTCCTTGTTTACGCTTTAGCCCACACTCTCAATATTGGATATAGCTGAGTTCCATTAGACCAGGTGCTTTCAGCCCCAAGCCCATTACCTGCAGTGCTCAGTTTAGCGGGTGCTAACAAACTCCTTAGCCCACAACAGGTCCCCCTGTTTTTGTTTTAAAGCAGACTTGAATGTGCCTGACTTAGGTTGTGGACTTGCAGGTTATCAGCCTTACCTGTCATTGGGAATCTCCATAGCATGATGGAGCCCCTGTCTTAGGTTGGTCAGTACCCAGTCCATCTTAACCATCACTGGCTGCCATTCAACGCATTGCCTGCTACAGATGCACAAATCATACTTGGGGAGGCTGATAACCCTGTTCCATGGCTAGGAGTGTCTTTACCTCGGTAGCAATGTGCAGACAGCAGATCCCGGGCTTGGGGAAACACAGTACTACACAGGTGAAACATACATAAAGCATATGATGGGGAACAAGAGGCCCTGACCATAGGAGTATCTTTAGCTTGGTAGCAACGAGCAGACAGCAGTACCAGGGCTTGGGAAACATTTTGCACTTGCATAGGTGATACACACAAAAAGGCATACAATGGGGTACAAGAGGTCTAGGCCAAATCTCACAGCATCTGCTGTTCCTCTGACAACAAATGAACCTGCAGTTATAATGCAAGCATGCCCACCTGCTCATGTTCATCAGTAAAGTCCTGTTGTCCGCAACTCTGGCAGTCTGTTCCGCGACCTTGTTCACTGTCACCACGGTAGCTGGTGGTGGCAGCTGCTGATGTACTGCTAAAATGGTCACCGTTATGCCAAAGTCTCTTTTATTCTTCATCAGGCTAACAAAGGTCTCTCCGTCAGTCCCAACAGGAGCTGGTGGGATTCAGGGCAGCTGCAGGATAACAGCAGAATCGCAACTGCCATTTCAGCATGTTGTCAGGGTGTACTGGAACTCGGTGTCATTCACTTCAGAGGCGTGTTTTGCTTGTCCCGTCGATCTTCCGATTGAAATGCCATCATCTTGGCCAGTACCCGAACTTTCACAACACTCAGCAGCAGGAGCTTGCCAGACAAGCCTCTCAGGAATCCACCTGGGACCATTTTCGTCCTTTCCATCCCTTTCCTCTTCATCCTCCTCAGAAGAGGACTGCGAATCTTCTTTGCGCACTTTCTCCCAACTTTGTCTGGTTTGGGGTTCCTTCTTCTTTTTTACCCTGGTTTGCAGCTCTCTCCTCCTTCTAATGGACCATTTTTTCCCAGTGGGGTTGCCCCACTGCTTGAGGGGATGGCAAAGCACTTTTTGCCAAGCGCCAGAGAAGGAAGGTGACTACAATGAGAGCCAACCATGGGAATACATAACAGACAGTTTCAAAAAAACTCTGCGAGGCCTTAAGCTTAGTGTCGGTGCCTTGTGACTGGAGCAGATCTCTGATTCCTTTAATTACCTGCACTTTAGCGAGTTCTTGCCCCATGATAAATTTTACTTATGCCCCTGTGAAAATTTCTAAACCTGCCTCTAGATTTCCAGGGTCCCTCAGATTGTCCCTCATGCCCCTGAACAGGAAGAAGGTCTGGGGATGAGATTAATTATGCCCCTCCAGAGTTAAATCCTAAACTTGCCTCTGGATTACCGGGGTCCCTCAGATTGTCCCTCGTGCCCCAGAATGGGGAGAAGATCTGGGGATGAAATTAATTATACCCCTCCAGAGTTAAACCTGCCTCTGGATTTCCAGGGTCCCTCAGATTGTTCCTCGTGCCCCAGAACGGGGAAGTCTGGGGATGAGTTAATTATGCCCCTCCAGAGTTAAACCTGCCTCTGGATTTCCAGGGTCCCTCAGATTGTCCCTCGTGCCCCAGAACGGGGAGAAGTTCTGGAGATGAGATTAATTATGCCCCTCCAGAGTTCCAGGGGTCCCTCAGATTATGCCTCGTGCCCTAGCACAGGGAGAGGGTCTGAGGATGAAATCAATTATGCCCCTGCAAAATTCCTAAATTCTAAACTTACTATCATAGATCCAGGGGTCCCTCAGATGTCGTTCATGCTGTGCCCCACGTTGGGCGCCATTTGTCGTGGCCAGCTGAGCTGGTATCGTAGCACGAAGAAGGATCTGGGGATGAGACACCGACACACGACCAGAGATGGTGGACAATGTCTCCCTCCGGCCTCTCTCGAGGCCTGCTTTTATTACCTCCACTCTTGACCTCTCACCTAGTCCTTGTTTACGCTTTAGCCCACACGCTCAATATTGGATACAGCTGAGTTCCATTAGACCAGGTGCTTTCAGCCCCAAGCCCATTATCTGTAGTGCTCAGTTTAGCGAGTGCTAACAAACTCCTTAGCCCACAACAATCTACGTGGTATCTCTACAACACTCAAGCAGCCTTGTGTAGCAGCAGAGGACCTAACGCCACCTAATAAAAGTGTGTAACTTTCTGCCCATGTCAGTGAGCCACCTTGAAAATCCAAGACTTCAGATGACATTATCCCTGGGTGGCATGTGACTGCATGCACCCAACCCTCTCTCAAATCTTATACACATAGGATTTGTGGCAGATAATACTTTTTACTTACTAAGGAAGTTGTGGGAATAAATTGATACAAATAAGTGAATCATTATTAATTCTCCAAGAACAGATACTGACCTACATACTTTAATGAGAACTAACAACATTCCAGGGTTTTCTAAAGACAGTGTGTTTCCCTTTTCAATTCTTCTTTGCTGTGAATATTATCTGATGCTATTTTCTCTTTTTTAATATCAAATCAGTACTCAGGGGTCATTTCCTTGATGTTTTTGAATAACTGTTTCCCTTTAACTGATAAATGGAATCTTTCCTAGGTAAATAATCCCCAAATAGTATCTAATTTCTTCCACTAGTTTATAAACACTAACAATCTCTTGCCCCCTATTGCTGTGGGGGCAAACTTTAACAATAGTCTGATTTTTACCATTTTGGAGAATAGCCTTTCCTTTTCTCAATTTTTACTTTTTGCAAGTTGGTAAGGTTTTTGCTCACTCTTTAGAATTAATTATTTTTCCCAGGATATGCCTGAGAGTAACTAGTTTTTCTTTGGTGTAGCTTAGAACCTGGGTGAATATTTTAGCTAACCAAAGCTGGTCTTTCCTCAGCTGTATAAAGTTTTCTGATACTGTCTGGATTTTTTTCTCTTGCTCTCCTGCTCGCCTTTACCTGTTCCTTTGCTCCTTCAGGAGAACTGATCTTTCATATTCTCTTGGATATATTCTGTAATTCCTCTGCCTACCATTTATTTTGCTTATCTGTACTTTTGTGGTACTTCTTGCATCTGATTTTCTAAATCAAGCTTTCAATCCTAATCAAACTCAATTTGAACACCCTGACCTATGGGCAGGAATGCAAATTAGCTAAGTCATAGTGAAAAACAGAATGGAAATTCCCTTAAAAACTGGAACTGTTCTATGATCCAGAAAAATACTCAAAAACATGAATCCCATTGTATCATAGAGATACTGACAGTATTAGGAATGTGTGGTTATGCAACAAGGTGGAGGAATCCACCATGGTGGGAGGGTTTGGGGAGGGGTGGGGAGAATCCAAGTACCTATGAAACTGTGTCACATAATACAATGTAATTAATGAATAAAAAAAATTAGTCTTCAGAAGAATCCACTGAGCTGAATTGCAATGACCAAAAGCAAAAAAAGACACAGGCACCATGAAGGTGTTACTAATGCCTCCTCATAGGATCAAAAGATTTAACCGATCAGAATTAACTGATGAAGACACTGAAGAACTGCCAGATAAGGAATTTTTTAAAAACATTATAAAGCTTCTTAAAAACACCCAGAAACAGATGAAGTTCAAGGAATGTGTCACAAGAGTATACTTCTGTAATAATATTAATATGAGGAAAGATGGCAGGGTGGAGAGCAGGATGAGGAGAGAGAGAAAGGCAAGAGCAAGGGGTGGGGGCGGATAGCCAATGCCTATAAAAATGTATCTTGGAAAATAATAAAAATAATTTTTAAAAAGGTAAAAAAAAATCACCATGATGTTTCTTTAAAAATTAGACTAGGAAATATATGTTCCAACAATCCCAATACTGCATATGTATCTACAAGACATAAACTTGTTGAATCAGAGATAATTGATTCATCATGTTTACAGAATCACTGTTCACAAGAGCGAAAATGGGGCCCGGCATGGTGGCCCTAGCAGTTAAAGTCCTCGGCTTGAATGCACCGGGATCCCATATGGGTGCTTGTTCCAATCCTGGTGGCCCTGCTTCCCATCCAGCTCCCTGCTTGTGGCCTGGGAAAGCAGTCGAGGATGATCCAAAGCCTTGGAACCCTGCACCCATGTGGGAGACCTGGAAGAGGTTCCTGGTTCTTGGCGTTGGATCAGCACAGCATTGGCCATTGGTGTCACTTTGGGGAGTGAATCATCAGATGGAAGTTCTTTCTCTCTGACTCTCCTCCCCTCTGTATATCTGACTTTGCAATAAAAATAAAATAAATCTTAAAAAAAAAGAGCGAAAATGTAGAACAAACCAAGGTTTACTGTTCCAATAATTTGTATTTTCACACCGACTTGTTTAACATCTTCACTAATACCTTTTATTTCTATTTTTTTCAATGAGATTAGTTCAGAGGTATAAAATTTTCAAATCTCTAAGACTATTACACATGGTAAATTTTTTACATGATGCTTGTAGAATTTTTCAGAATTCAATGTTAATTCTATTGCCTTCAAATTATAAAATAATTCAGTTAAAAAATGATAGTGCAGGGGTTCCATCATTATGTAATGATCAAAATAATTGTGTAAAATATTAGGGCACTAGATATAGTAAAAAAAACTATAAAAACCCAAGATATTTACACTAATACACATAAATTTATAAATTTAAGTCACTGTTATTATCTTCAATATAATCTGAGAACAAAACCTTAGTAACTGACCATGCAAAGGTTTAAATGTTTAAATTCTTGACATAGTTTATCCACAACAATTTCTGACCATTAGTTTTCATCGTTATAAGAAGTAAAACAGCTTGTTTTCCTCACATTGCAACAATAATCATTTGTTTTAATTTTTAAAACATTTGTTTATTTTTATTGGAAAGGCAGATTTACAGAGAGGAGGAGATACAGAAAGAAATATATTCCATCCACTGGTTCAGGCCCCAACTAGTCACAATGGCCAGAGCTAAGCTGATCCCAAGCCAGCAACCAGGAGCTTCTTTTGGGTCTCCCACATGGGTGCTTTGATTTTGAGTTGTCCTTTCCTGTTTTCCCAGGCCACAAACAGGAAGCTGAGTGGGAAGCGGGGCTACCAGGATTAGAATCAGTGCCCTTATGGCATTCCTGGCGTGTTCAAGGTGATGACTTTAGCCACTAGGCAACAACCCCAAAAGTAATCTTTTATTGCATCATTTTGCAAAATTTACTATAGTCTTAAATTCTTACAAAATCTCAAACTCAGACATCTTTGTGAAAACAACTTTTTCTAGACTTGCTTTTATTACATTCAAATACAGTTTTTAGGTGGTCAATAAAGTAGCAAGAATTGCTTACGGCATAGCTGTTCTTTGAGAAGCAGTCTCTTGAGGCATGTCAGCCTCCTATTTAGGAAAGATATGCAGACAGCTTCATGGCTACTAAATGAAGATCTATATTGACAGTTATTTGATACATGTTACCTCCAAAATTCAACTCTCATTTGGTTTCTTGACTAAATATTAAGATGATACCCTGACGTGTAAAATGTTAGGCTCTACATTCTAATATATGATGGCAATCTTACATGGTTAGAAAGCTTCAAAAATCTTAACAATTTTAGTTTCACTGTTTGTATAAAATTTTTCAACTAAATTATAGTATTTTCATAGCATTTTATTTTAATTTATCTGAAGACATTTTGTCTTTGTGATCAATAAATTGATTATTCCTCATTTTCTTTTTCACAATTCTTAAGGCCAGTAACCTGGATCCTGCAGTTCAGCCATGTTGAACTCATTACCATTCTTTATATAATTGCATTGCTTCATTTTTCATACTGTAATTAAACCCAAACCGCTTTTTTTTTTTAAATTTAGTTAGTTGGTTTATGATACAATTCAATTGGCTCTAGAATTTCCTCTCTTCCGCTACTTTTCCCAGGCCGCTGGCAGGGAAGTGGGTGGAGCAGCTGAGACATGAACTCACCAACCTCACAGAAGGCAGCGTCTGCCAATATACCAGAAGCCTGTCAAAATATTTCTAAACTTATTTGTTTATTATTTATTTGAAGGACTGATTATCAGAGACAGAGATCTTCAAACTGCTGGTTCACTCCCTAAATATTCCGACAATAAGGGCTGGCCCAGGTTGAAGCCAGGAGGCAAATACCCCAATGGGAGCCAGAAATTAAAGTCATTGGGCTACCTTCTGGTCTATCCCACATACAGAAGTATTGAGCAGTTACCACTCACAAGGCATATGAGTGAGGCATATGACTATCCCAAGTGGCAGTTAAAGCCCCTGTGGCACAATGCTGCCTTTATTTCAATTTTTTTCTAGTTAAAACAAGTGAGAGATCGAAAATTTTTTTCTTTCATGTTTTTTAGTTAATTATATTTAGATTCGTTTTTACATTATTTTTATTACATGATTTATTATAAAGTTCAAATTAAAATGGTTCAACTCTTCTAGAAGCTTTACTATATTTTTGATATTATAATGAAAAATAATTAGAATAAAGCAGATATAATGCTAAATAAAAAGTATTTGTAATAGTAAATGAAAACTGTTGAGAAGATGAAGAAATCACTAAATAATGTGCAAATAAAATCACTTCCTAAAAAACAGAATATTTTCAGTATATTTTTGAAGCACATCAAGAAATTGCTTTTAAGATTTCAGATACAGGTATTATTAGTTGCTGTGTTATATAAACTAACATGAATAAGAGTTTAATTAATTGTTTACAGATTCATTTTCCAAATCTAATTTTACTTATTAGTAACTTCTAAGTCAAGTATAATATTTTTGCTCAAAAGAAAAATTCGACTTACATGAAAAATATAAAAATTGGGACTATAAACAATTGTTTTATCTTTTCAAAAATATATACACTGTATGAGCACTCCTTATTTTTCTCTTTTAGTGAAAACATTCTGATGAAACAATAATGAGAAATTTTATCAGGGTGCTTAAAAAGGGGTAGTAGAAATAAATATGCTCCTAAATTTAACTTTTTCATGTAGTTTAATCTGGAACATAAAAATTTTTTATGTTCCCAGAAGGTGGCTGGGAACTCGCATTTACTTTTAACATATTGGTTACTCATTACTATGTCAATTAATTCCATAATGATGTAAATTTTTGCTGATGGTATGTTGGAGCTTTCAATTGACTGGGATGATACTCTGCTGGCTCTGTCTTCAGGCCAGAGAGGGTATACCTAAGAAGCCGTTGAACTTGACTGGACAATAAGATGCTGGACTCTATGTTTGGTATACGCTTGCAATGGCGGAATCTCAACTGAACTTGAGCTGTGGTTATGCAACAAGGTGGAGGAGTCCACCATGGTGGGAGGGTTTGGGGAGGGGTGGGAGAACCCAAGTATCTATGTAACTGTGTCACATAATACAATGTAATTAATGAAGTTAAATAATAAATAATTTTAAAAAAAATTTTTTTAAAAAGCCTACAACGCTATGTATGAGAGTATTTCCATTTCATGGAAAATGTATATGACAAAAACACTTCAACTTCATTTTCAACAAAATAGACATATTTTAACTGCATTTTTCCATAAACGTTTTTCAACAGCCCTTTCTGTGTGTAGTAGGTATAGGATATATATTTCTGGATCCCAAGACAGCCATCTCTATCCAACTAGGAATTCAGAGACTCCAGTGTACTGTTTATAACCAATAAAAATTTCCAGCTGAAGAAAATGAGTTTATGTTAACAGCTAGAAAAGTAAAATAAAAAAAGAAAATGAACAATAAAACCCTAGAGACTTCCAGCATGTGGCAGACAGAGGAGACAGAATATACAACCAGGGGGAAATGCAGAAAACACTGAGTGCCATGTAAAACTGGAGAAATTGCATTAATTCTCACAGTATCTTTTAGTTTTTAATTAGCTTTAAGTATTTATTCAGGATTGGTATGTTTTTCTCAACAAAGAAGGAAAAACAGAACTCAATCGTGGCATTTCAGGTATTATTGAACTCTAACTGAAGAGACTACTATAAAGAGGCAGGACAAGTTTCAGCCACATTCACCAGCAAATCACATTTTCTTCCTCTATTGCTTCATATAAAAGCTAATCTACGTGGTTCTTCATAATTTGAAAATCATTCTACAAATTTAAGTTGTCATTTCTGCATCTACAAAAGCATGCAGAGCAAAACAAATCTGAAGTCCTGTGGAAGGAGAATAAAGAGAGAGTGACTTAGTGTTTATATCCAATTCACATTTATTTTGTTACCATAGAAGCTTGCAAGTGTTACGGCAGTTTTATTCCATTCTACTGTGTTTTTTAAATTCTATTCAGATAGATGTGTAGAGCTTACATTTTAAAATAGACCATTTTTTTCCTAATCCTTAATGGATTAAGATGAGTTTGTTTGAAGTATCGATCAGAAAGAGAATCTACAGAATAACTTAGGGGAAGGTCATCCAAATGAGCTCGGTAGAAATAGAGCGCACTGTAATTGTAAGATCTGACCTGACTTTGGGAAGGTAGAGATGGAGAAAGGGTACCACAGAACTGTACAACAGCTGGAATACCAAGGCATTACAAAAAGGCCTCCACTTTATAACATTAAGATTTTCAGTTAGGGAAGTTAATCCGAAGAGTCAGATCAGTGTCATCTTGTGGGAAGGTTGGGGAAGGTAGGGAGGTGACTGTGCCTCAGAGGCAGTAACTTAGAGCCTACCATGCTCCAGGGCAGTGTGCTGCAAGTGCCCAAAGTCTGTTACTGTGATGGGCCTCAGCAGGAGGCCGTGAGAACTGCAGAGTTGCCAACCCTATCCTCACCTCCTGAAAGCAGATACACAATTTGACCAACTGCTTTTCTCACAGACATTGGTCAGCTCAGCATGAGCAATACATTCTGTAGTTGCATACCTCTGTTGTCTCACTGCTCCCCACCCTAGCAGAGTCAACCAAGGAGAGGAGACGGCAGCTCCCTATGCTGGTCCATGCAGTGGCACCTTCCGCACATGAGTGAGGCAGGTTCATCACAGAAAGAGTGATGTAGTGGGCTTTATCAAAAACACTTCAAGACAACAGTGAAATGTTTTACTAAGCACTTTCTAAAAAAAAGCAAGCTTATAAAAACAAATGCATAAATTTTTGTAGAAAACAATGGGTAATAGAGCATTTTCTTTAAAGAACAAGAAAAATGTTACTCAAACATTTGTATGAATCACATGAATAAATATGTTACTATATTAATTAGATACTGCTTCTTGGTTCTGAATAGAAATATTATCCTATTAATGTTTAATGCTGTATGAAATAAAATAATTCACAGCTAAGCTGTTTAATTTCTTATTTTCTGCTTGCAAGTCTTAAATAGGTTTAACAACTTATCTTAAAAGATCAAGTCAGAACTTCTTATTTCCCATATACTTGGCAACAAAAAATAAACATATATGAAATGGATATTATGCTAAACTTGGCAATTTTTAGGTAAAAAAATTACAGATAAAAAAACATGGAATAAAAGTTGTGAAAAATAAAGCAAATACCTTTAGACAATTGAGCAAACCACCACTTTTTTAAGCTTAAAACTACATAGTCATGAGCTGAATCAGATGTTTCAGTAAGCATAAAAATAAAATGTTTGTTATAATTAAAGTAAAACAAGTATTTGAAATCAAATTATTTTTAATCTATAACAACAAATAAATATATCAAAGGAAACTTTCAAGGTAAATGTACTTTTAGAAGATGGTTTCACTCAGTGCCACAGTTATTAATGATATGATATATGCATTATCTAAATAGTTTTAACAATATACATCGACTTTTATTTGGAAGGAATAAAAGGGAAGAGAAGGAAAGACAGAGAACTAAGATTAACAGAAAGAAGGACAGATAGAAGGATCTTCCATCCACTGGTTCACTGCCGTACTGGCCACAATGGCTAGAGATGAGCTAATCTGAAACCAGGACTCAGAAGCTTCCTCCATATCCCCCACATGAGTGCAGGTACCCAGGAACTTGAGCCATCCTCCTCTGCTTTCCCAGGCCTTTAGCAGGTAGCTGGACCAGATGTGGAGTAGCCAGGCTTTGAATCAGTGCCTACATGGAATGTCGATACCACAAGGGGAGGATAAGCATGCTACACCATTTCATAAGCCTCCCATTACCTAAATTTTTAGAAAAATTATATAAAATAGGATAATTTATGATTCCTAGAAGGTACTTTTTACTATTATAACAAATTAACATTTTCACTGATGGCAGTGATGCAAATGCATAAGAAATTCCATATGCTAACCAGATGGTCTTTACTGATAATTTCTAAATGCATTATTGCTCAGTTTCTTGGCACAAGCTCCGATAAACACAGTTAATAAAGTCATGTTTTCTAACTATGCAACATAAACTAAATATTTGTAAAAGGCTCAATATGTACATAGCACAGACATTAAAACTCATATTTCTAGATATTAAATTACTAATGAAGACAAACTGAACTTTTTGGCCCAGGATTTTCAAGACTAGTCCAGGGAAGGTTTTTATGAAATACCATGCAGTATAACACCTACATCACCATCTGTTGCATCCATAAGAATAAACAAGCTACCACCGCAACAGCACTGAGTGAAAATCAGTGATGGTAGAACATGAACTTTACTGGAAACAATCCAGACACTCCAATATGGTCACACCAGACTGGGATTGCATGTGTTTTCATGTTGATCCATCAAGGTTTTGCAGCATAATTGTCATGACTCTGTGATGGAAGCAGGAAGAACAATATGAGGTTTCAATGCAATGAACCAGAGGAGGTGAATACCTGATCCCACCTCATTCCTAAACCTCAATATATCTAAAATAAAGAATTTAAACTCACTGTGTTTATCAATGACCGAGGCTCTAAGGTGACTGGCTAATTTAAAGGCAGAAGAATTTAAGAAGGGAGAGCCTAGTATGATGGCAATGTTGTTCCCTGTACATAAAATACTGAATCTGTGCACTGAAAGTAGTTTATTTCCCAGACTCTGGGATTGGGATCTCACTATGAAGTTACACAACCTGTTAATATACAAGGGATTAGACCCTGACCTGCATCTGATAGTAGAGATTATGCTACCTGCCGTTTCCCCCTAAACACTGGCATATTCCTACTCTTGTATTTCCATTTCTCCAAACCATCTGACTCTGGGACCCACTGACATGATCTGTTTATGAAGATGATCAATCCTTGGCTGTTTTATACCCTTTAAATGACATGCTAAATTCGGTTACCTCGAATCCAATTGATATGTTTTCATAATTATCACTTCCTAGGCAGGATGCCTTGGTATGCTTTCAGTTATTTGTGTTTCATAGAAAAAGCAGAGGCTTGAGAATCTGTAGATATGTCCTAAGAAATTAAGAATGTCTTCTCAGTTCTTCAACAAACTCTTTTACTAAAACTGGTCATTAAATAAGGTATTGAGATCTCACATCTCAATCCTACCTAGTCCTGTAACAAAGCTGTGCTTTCCATAGGATTCTCCCTGAAAAGTATTCAGGTTAGCAGGTATGGTAAGGTATGCCTGACCTTATTAGAAACTGGCTTCAGTGCTCTCATCCAGCCTTGCAAATACCTGCCTTAAATTGCCTTCCATCACTGATTCTGTCCTCCTCCTGGCTACACTACTCCTTCAGAACTTAAACTATTGCCTTATGGCTTTCCCTCCTTTTCTCTCTCAAACATTTCCTTGTAGCACTCATGCAAATTTAATCTTGCCTTACATCTGCTGCTCAGAGAACCCAAACTAGCAAAAGCATGACAGTTACAATAACTGAAGTAATCCAGGCACTATCATTTCCAAATATGACATTCCTGGATGCCGATTGTTTAAAATTAAAGAAGCCTCAACTACAGTAAAGATTGTGGGAGACTTTATTCTGACATCTTGCATCTGCTTAAAGTCAAGACCCATAAGCAAGAAAACAATTACCTCCCATTTCGCCCAAGCTTTCATTTAACTAAGTTTGTAACTTGGGAAGAAACATAACCAAAGTTGATCAACACTGGTCCCACAACATCATCTCCCATTTCTGTCACACCCGAACATGCCAAAGATAATAATTTACAAATATTCTCTGTTGTGTGGAGCCAACTTTGTCCCAAGCCATTGTGTGTTTTCTACAACATTAAACTCCATCAACAAAAAATGTTTTGCTAAAAAATGTCTAAACTTTCCATTCTCCTCTGTCCCTATGAAAAGGAGGTATACATACCATAAGACTCCAAATCATGTCTGATTAACGGGTATTTATACTTTGTGACTGTCTCCATGCATATAACAAATTTGTGTAACTTTTCTCATATGTAAATGTCTGTTACTGGCAGTTAATTCAGTAAACCTTCAGGAGGTAGAGAGGACCATTTCTGTCCACCCCCATGAAACCAAACACATTCAAAAACTATATAGTATCATTTTTGTATGCTCCTAAATCAGACATTTAACATTTGGTCTAATGAATAGCTAGGCTATATAAGATATTTAATATTTGGTTCTGTTTTTGTTCTTTATACATTTTGTTTTGCCTGCCTAGAATTAGTCATTAAGGGCCCTGCGCGGTAGCCTAGAGGCTAACGTCCTCACCTTGCGTGCACCAGGATCCCATATGGACACTGGTTCTTATCCCAGCTGCCTCACTTCCCATCCAGCTCCCTGCTTGTGGCCTGGGAAAGCAGTCAAGGATGGTCCAACGTCTTCGGACCCTGCACTTGCACGGGAGACCCAGAAGAGGCTCCAGGCTCCTGGCTTCAGATTGGCACAGCTTTGGCCATAGTGGCCACTTGGGGAGTGAATCATTGGGCAGAATATATTCTCTGTCTCTCCTCCTTTCTGTACATCTAACTTTCCAATAAAAATAAAATAAACCTTTTTAAAAAAGGAATTAGTCATTAATAGATTGGGCTTGTTTTATTTCCTTCCCTTTTTCTTTTTTTTTTTTTTCCTGAAAGGCAAAGCAACAGAGAAACAGATAGGGACCATTCATCTGCCACTTCATTCCTCAGACAATCACAAGGCCAAAGCGAGTCAAGATGAGCCAGGAGCCCATCACTCCATCCAGACCTCCCTTGTGGGTGGAAGAGGCCCGAGCATCTGGGGCATCACCTGCTCTCCTCCTTGGTACATCAGTAGGGAGTTGCAGCAGAACTGCAGCAGCTGGAACACAAGCCTAGGTTCCAACATGAAATGCTGGTGTTGCAAGCAGTGGCATAACCCACAATGCCAAAGCACTGGCTTCAGTCAGTAATATCTTAAAGTACTCATTTGATTAGAGTCTAACAAAAGTACAGAGTTAAATCTAACAATCAAATTTTAATGAAATTATGCATGAGTTTCAGGTATCTTTGTTTTTATACCAATGGAATGAGGAACAAACTGAAAATCTGGCTAATTTATATAAAATTTGTGCTATATTAGATTTATTTTTAAAAAGTCCTAAAGTTAAGAGAGAGGTATGTCCCAGGTAAAGCTCATTTAAAGCCAAAACTAATATTTAAGGACATTTTTTGGATGTTTAGACAAAACACTTCTTTTTAAAAGAGCCAAAAATAACACATAATAAACAGGAAGATTTTATCAGAAACCACAGCTCAACATCCCAGATTAAGAGAAGCATCTGAAAAATATTCAAATATGACATGCAGTTGTACTTATTGGGACAAAATAAACAAAATGATAAAAGATATTCTGAGCCTTGGATTAATTAACATTTACAAAGTATAGTGTTTAAAAATATTCCTCAATAGTATTCTCAAAATGTTCCAAGTCACAGAGAAGTAATGAGATTTCAATGGGAATTGCATAATGGAAACGTGGGGTAGACATTTGGTCAATGATTAAGATGCTGCTAGGGATACCCACATTTCTATACTGAGTGCCTGGCTCTGCTTCCAAGTCCAGCTTCCTGCCAATGCACTCTGTGCAAAGCGAGAGGTAATGGCTCAAAGGTATGAGTCCCCATCAGTGATGTGGAGACCCCAAATGAGTTCTGAGGTTCTGGTTTCAGCATGCCCCCAGCCTGGATTTTTCTAGTAGGTGAAAACTCTGTTCTTTTTGTCTTTCAAATAAAGTGAAAAATAAGCAAATGATAATTTAGAAAAATAAATAATAGAAACTAGATTCTAAACGATTTGTAAATTTTCTAGTACTTCAGAAAGAACGTAAACACTAACACAACACTTTTGTCTCTGACACAAGCTTAAATGCTCATCTCCCATGTGAAGCAACAGAAAATATTATACAATGTATAACGTCAACAACAGAGCAGTAATGAGGCACAGGACTGTGAGGTGTCCTGTTTGCTGTAAAGTTTAATATTCAAATACCTAATCAGAGAAAAGAATGTTTAGATGCTGCTTGAGATGTATGCTTTTCAACGGCCATTAGGTTCAAATTCCAATTCTGCTATGCTCTTGATTCTAGTTCCCTGTTCGTGCACCCGATGGGAGGCAGCAAGTGATGGCTGAAGTTGCTGGTCCCAGACATGCACGTGGGAGACACACTATTCCCACCTCCGGACTTTAACTTGCCCCAGCCTCAGGTTTTTTGGGCACTTGAAGAGTGAGTCAGCAGATGGAAATCTCTGCCTCAATGTCTTTCTCTCTCTCTGTCTTCACTGGGTCCCTTTCACATAAACAAAAGTTTTTAAAATGCAACTGAAAACAGTTGTGTCAAGATTTTTTAAGACTAACTCAGAATTCGTATTCTCCAGCAAACTATTAAAGTTATTTTTCTTCTTGTAGAATAACTTCTGAAGGGAAACTGTAATTTTTCCTTTTATTTTTGAAACCTGGAAAATTTTATTCTGTGAAAGTAACTGACAACACAGGGATTAACAGGAGAAAAACTACACAAAATTTGTTATACGCCCAAACACAGCAGAAGGCCACAAAGGATAAGACTCAAAGAAACGGCATTTCAAACTTCAGAAATAAAAACAATGTAAAGCAAAACAAAAAGTGGTTTGAGGATCCTTGTTGTTATAACAGAATGAAGGAAGGAACATATAGTATGATACAAGTTTGTTGTTATTATTGTTGTTATTTGTTTGTTTTCCTTACCAAACTAACAAAGCATCTTGGGTAAAAACCTTCAGAATGGGAGACTTCCCGGGCCAGCAAGGTGAGTAGCACACTCATCTGCCACCTGCAGCACTGGCTTCCATGTGTGCACCCGGTTGTATTCTGGCTGCTCTGCTTTCAATGAATCTCTGCTGATGGCCTGGGAAAGCAGCGGAGGATGACTCAAGCCCCTGCAGCCTTGTAGGAAAGCCAAGAAGCTCCTGACTCCTGGCTGCAGATCGGCCCAGCTCTAGCCACTGTGGGTATGTGGGATATAAATCAGCAGAGGGAAGGTTTTTCTCTCTGTGTGTTTCCTTCTCACCTCTAAAATCTGCCTTTCAGATGAAAAAGAATAAATCTTTTAAAAAATAAAAATGTGACTCCCTGTGGCAACCTGTGTGAAGATCCACATGAGGCAGAGGAGTTCTCAGAGAAAGGCTGATCATGGCTGTGTTCATTCACTACACAGATTTCCTCTACAGATGTAAATCTCCTTCGAAAAGAACAACTTTTCAGTTATTCCTAAGACTGCAAGCCCTCTAAATAGCAACCTGAAAACATGCCAATGAAACACACTTTATGGCAGCTATTTAAAATCTCTCACACTTGTACAGAACATTTTTGGTCTTTCATTTTCCCTTTTATGTCATGTAAAAATCTCATAGCTATAAGACAGATTTTTTTTTAAATAAGATTACCTTTTTTTTTTAACTCTTTCCCTGCTTTAAGTCCCCTTTTTATAGTCCTGTGGCTCTTGTTTGTATGTTACTCCACATCATGCTTTCATATGTGGCTTATCTATATTTTTATATTCTTCTACATACTTGTGGGTACCTAAGAAAATATTTTCACACAGTACATACACATAATTTTTCTTCATCAGTGAGGATAATAATAGTAAGAGTGGCTGGAGACTGTTTGAAATTAAAGTTTGTCAGTGCAATAAATGGCCACAAACAGAATCTGCATCTGAAGGGGATACTTATGGAAGCTGATAATGCCCCAGAAAACATGGAAATCTCCATCAACATAGTACAAGATTTTAGTGAAAATAGGATGCAATTAGAAGAGAAACAACTAAGACCATTGACAACATGCAAAAACAGAATAATGAATAATGTAAAGTCATTAATCTTTCAGAAACGTGCTCACTGGAGCATGTTGCAATCAATTCTAAAGGTGTGTTCTAAGGAAATGACAATTCGCTTCTAAGTCATTACTGAAAGCCTTACAAACTTAAAATGTTGTCCATTGTCATTTTAAGGAGAAGTAAAATTTTAAGTCTCTGTCTTCTCAGGCAGTGAGTTTAGAGCAATAACTATTGTGGGCTGGGATTGGATGCACCAGGTCAGGCCGACCCCAACACCGTCTGGTGTTCTGGAGGACCAGGATAGATGTGGGACTGACTAGGCTAGGTCTCAACCCCTAATGAGCCATGTGTGAGCTGTATGTGGGTATGAACGAGCCATGGCTGGGCTGAAACATCCAACAACAAGAACCAGAATGGGTTGAAAGCCAGCCAAGAAAAGCTACTATTCCTGCTAGGACAGGAGGTGAATTGAGTAGGGTTGGCTCATGGACCCTGTGGAATGCGCAAAATCTGGCACTGGGAGGGATTCTGATGGAAGAGCCTGGGCAACTCCTCTGGCAGGACACAGACCCTGCACGTAAGCGCAAGAAGCATGATAGGAAACAGCCCAGAATAGGCCATGGAAAGTTTCCCACTGGCATACATTTGGCATGGGTCAGGGGCAGACCAGGCTGAATCAGTTCGTGTCATACACTGGCAAATCCGAACACCAGAACAGAATGTGGGTAGAGCCAGGTTTGGTCGGGACAAAAACCAGTGCACAATATAGAATGCCAGGGTGAGGTTACCTGTACTGGATATGACTGCAGCACCCAACCAGCACACGTGAGAACCAGGAAGGGAGGGAGGCAGAACTGGCAGGGGGATTAAGGGGCTGGTCCCCTCGCCGGACAGCAACTCCCACTGGAGAGCGTGGGCTGGGATGGGGACAGACGAGACTAAGCAGGGCTACAACTGTGCGCTGCATGTGGACTAGATCAGGCAAAAGTCAGGCTGGGCTGATTATTCCTACTGGTGCAGGCATAAATTAGAGTGGGTGAGGGTTGTTTGGGCTTAACCGCAGCATCAGCTGGCAGAAGCTGGCACTGGGGGCTAATTCTGTCAAGTCAAACCACAGAACCAACTAAAGAGTACATAAACCGGGATTGAGAGAGACCCGGGAGGGAAATAGTGGGTTCCCCCCTCTTGGGTTACTACTCCCACAGGAGGGCATGAAAACTAGGACGGGGGCAGGGGTGGCTAGACAGAGAGGCACTCAACAATATCCGTGAGGGCTGGAAATAAAACAAGAAAATACAACTCCCCAATTAGATTTTTGTTAAACTATAGTGTGTATAAGGCTGTTTAGTTTTCCTGTAAATATCTGAGGCTGTAACTTAAAAGTTTTAAGCAAAGTGATGGATTTTGCTCTAAAATACCTGCCTTAATTCGTAACGAACCATGTCAATTAGAATTGATGTATGTTTTTCCTGATTTTACCTTTTTCCCTGTTGTACCTTTTTATCAGGAGCCTGAGCGCCAGGTTTACTGAGAAAACTGGAGCTTTAAACTTAGATGTATGTGTATATATGTATATATATGTTTGTACAAACCTCCATGATGTTCACCAAGTTTGGGTGTAAAAACTTGGAAAATGTGACAATAAAGATTACGAGTAGTGAAAAAAAAACTAAGCTTTAATACCCATTGACAAGTACAAGAGCCAAATGGGATGTGGGACAGACTGCTACACATACTGGCAAACCAGGGTAGGGGGCGGGCCTGGTGGGGGTTATTTGTGGGTCACTCAGACTAGGCTGCAGCTCCCACTGGTTGATGTGAGGGCCGAGTATGTGCTGGGCAGAACCAGGCTGGACCACGGCACCCATCTGTTCCAGCGGAAGTCGGGACTGAAAACAGAACCAACCCAGCAATTGAAACCACCAGCTGATCGTAGCGATGGACTGTGCTGGGCCCTGTGCTTGCTAGAACATACATGAATCTGGTCTTGGGATCCCTCAAAGTTTCTTTGGGGATCTCCCCAATCGAACTGCTGGACACAGAACCCTGGCCAAGAAAAGACAGAAGAAAGAACAAGTCAATCAACCACCTCAGGTATATGATGGCAGTGAAATACTGGGCAAATGAAGACTCTGTGATGGACTATGTCCATCAGTGGATTCTTCAGCGACCTCATCGTGCTTGGAGTGGCAAAACTGGCAGCGATTCATAACTGAAGAACTATTAAAATCACTTGAGCAAGTATCTCAGAGCATGCCCCACATCCGGGACTTGGGGTGGGTGGGAAACAGGGTGGGGCTTCTCCCTCAATATCCCCCTTTACCTCAGATACAAGAAGGAAACAATATGGACATAATAGTCTTACCTACTTCCCGGTAGCCCCTGAACCTTTTACTGTAATTAACTATGTAAAGATTGCCAACAATATAATTTATTTATTTTTCTTTCCTTTTTTTTTCTTTTCTCTTTCTTTTTTTTTATTAAATTTATTCATTAATTACATTGTGTTGTAATTTCACAGGAACTGGGATTCTCCCCATATTTCGCCACACCCTCCCCCCATGGTGGGTTCCACCACTCTGTTGCGTAACCATAGTTCAAGTTCAGTTGAGATTCCCTCATAGCAAGCATATGCCAAGCATAGAGTCCAGCATCTTATAGTCCAGTCAAGTCCAACTACTTATTGGGGAGACCCTCTCTGGTCTGAGGGCAGAGCCAGCAGAGTATCATCCCGATCAAATAAAAGCACTAACATATTATCATCTGCAACAATTAACATCGGTATGGAATTAATTGACATAGTATTGAGCAGCCAACATGTTAAAAATAAATGCGATTTCTTAACCCCATTCTGTGACCACTCCATTCACATTTCCATTTTAGTTTATATACTACATATGACATAACATCCATACTCAGCTATTAAAAAAAACAAAATGCAGTTCTTTGTGGCCAAATGGGCCAAACTGGAAACCATAATGATAAGGGAAATGAGCCAATCCCAAAAGGTTAGATACCATATGTTCGCTTTAATTTAAGAAGATATGATGTTATGCATAACATGTTATGTTATGGATGTTATGTCATATGTAGTATATAAACAATATAATTTTAAAAAAAGAACAATAACTATTATCCTCACATCAGATACTGGATACTCTACATGGATAATAACTGGGAAGCCTAGATCTGTGATACTCAGGACAGTGTCCAACAGTTTTCCAACAAATAAGACTGACTGGATCCACAAAGGCAAGAGAGTTGCTACATCGGCAGCAATCCCTACTCCACTTGGATACCTAGTTTCGGAAGCAAGTGGATGAAAATATTCTGATTGTTGACGTGTGTTGACAAGTTCACAAAAAAATAGACTTAGAGAAAAATTTGCACTTGGAGCTTATAACTATTGGCTATTGCTACAATAATGCTGTTACCTAACCATCAGAAAACCTTCAGTTGTGTAAGTAATTCTTTATTAGTCAAATGTCTGAGGCCAACAGGGAGGTCTCTTTTCAAGCATCCATGGTCAGTAAGGGCATTTGAAAGGAGCTGCCTTAGCTGAGGTGACCTCTACCGAGCAACTCAGCTCACCTCCACATGGTCTCTTCCCTTCTCAGGGCTGTGCTAGGTTCGACCTTATGACAGTGTTAGAGTCTCAAGTTGGAAAACTAACTTATGTAAAAGCATTCACAGGTCTCCGTCTTCATCATGTTTTCTGACCTCTCACTGGTCAAACCAAAAAAACTGAAAACATCTACAGTCAAAGAGGAAAGATAAGATCATGAATTCATGGAACCATTAATAAACACAATCTTTCAAAGGACTGGAAGTGTTTCAAAAAGTAGAAAGCAGAAATTAATGACTGTTGCTTAATTCTTTCTGATAGACCAGTTATGACTTCAAAGCCAACAACTATTCCTGGAAAAGACTTTGTCTTTCCAACATGCCTATCAATTGCAATGGTCGTAAGACAACTGTATCAGGGGTTGTCATGACAACCCATGAGTTAATGATTGTGTAAATATTTCATATAAATGCTGATGGAGTCTATTCTGGCAAAATGATATAGATTAAATTCTGCAATCGGAGGGCCTACCCAGGGTAAAGCCCAGGAGAAACCTGGCTCAACCTCTCAGGCATCTTCTGGTAAAACTGTGTGAGTAAACTTAATTTGATACAAGTTAAATATCCAGTATTTTCAAACAGGGAAGACCACATGAGCCTCAGGATCTTTGGTTTTCAATATAAATTAGTCACATTGGAGTGTGGCACCTCTGTGACCCCCTCCACTTACTTGGGAGTAAAAACAGGTGTTCACTATAAATCATATTAACATGAACTATCTGATCAAACTGGTAGAACTTGGCCCAGGGTCTTAGGTATACAAAAGCAGAAATTCACTATAAATAATACTGTCAGCATAAGATGTTTGATAAAATTAGAACTATGTAATCCGAAGGCTCAGACACATAAAAATAAGTTTATTGCAAAATGTATTCCAAAGATACAGAACTTCCCAGGAGCTGGTGAATCCCAAAGTTTGCCTTTTCATAGGAATATGCACAGAACGGGCAACCCAGTTATGCCGTGTTAACCCTTGCAACCATCGTAAACAAAAATAAAATAAAACCAATTGGACCCAGCACAAAAGTTCCAAACAAAGCCAGCTAAATATCCATAAAAGAATTATAGCCCAGGAGCCTACCACTATTTGAAGGAATTGCTTTGATCAAGCAATCAAATACAAGCCTAATTGCTAAGAAACCTATAATTTTCTGATCACTAAACCATTCCCATTAAAAGGACTTTACAATTCTCTTTTCTGATGAATTATTCATGTACACTACAAGAAAAATAAATGTTTCTGGATTTTTTGTCATTCAATGTTGTGTTAATCTTTTTGGCATGAGTTTAATTTCTCATTCTAAATTTCTGACTATACCAGATTTTTTTTTCAAAATATGCTTGCATTTCATATGCAGTAAATAAATATAAACTTACTGGGAAATATCAAAACTTCACATGAATATCTCATATTTAAAAGTAGAAAAATTAATATGATTAAGGAGTCAATTTTCTGCCCATTGACACATAAATATATATTGTGACTCTAAAAACATTAACATGAATTGAAAAATTTTAGTGAAATACAATCTAATAGCTGCATATATTAAAAATCATTAACTTAATACTTCTAATTTTGACAAAGTCTGGTTTATTGCTTTTAGATATTGTTATCTCTTAAAGTAAATCTTCAACAGCAAAAATAACTCCATTTCCCCTTCATTTTCTTCTAAAAATTCTACATTAATGTTATTCTAATATTTTCAAGATTTTTAACTTTCGTTTACTTATTTGAAAGTTGAAGAGGGAAAGAATGAGCAAACTCCTTTCCACTTTTCGCTCCCCAAATCCCTACCAAAGCAAACACTGAATCTCAAGCCCAGTCTTTAAGGTGGTAGCAGGGATCCAACTACCTAAGATCCCTAAGAGGGAGTGGAGCCTGAACCAGAGAAGCTGAGGCATAGACCAGCACTCACCAGGAAGCTGATGGTGCAGAGAACAGCTTTGCTATGCCACAACTCTGGACACCACAGGCTCTTTTTCTTGTCACCAATTCATAGGAAATATAATATGATAATAATTTAACTAGCAGTTACACTGTCACAGGTATTATACATAATTAATAGATGATTTAGGATATACAGGAGGAAGGACAGATTGAATCTGTAAACAATAAGACATTTTGTTTAAGGGACTCAACATCTCCACATTTTGGCATATATAGGGAGTCCTGAAACCAGCGCCTAATGCATATCATTGGATGACTGTATTTCTAAGTATTTGCGTTCAATTTCTCTCAAATAACACTGTTGTGGAATTCAGTGTATAGGTTCTGAACAACTCTTCAAATTTATTCCTAAATATGTCATAGTCCTTAATATTAACCCGGGTGATATTATTTTCCATTTTATTTCAAATTTCTTATAGGGTATATAGAATAAAATTTATTTTGAACAGTATTTTTGGAAGCTGCAAGCTTATAAACCCATGATCACTTCTGATCAATTTTCTAGTTTCCTTAGATTTTCTACACAAAGTATGCTGTTTGAATTAAAGAGATGTTATTGCCTCCTTTCCCATTTTCACATTAATAATTTTTTTTTCTCGATAGTATTACAGTAAGGTGTAGGAGACAATATATTTTTGTCCTGCTTTTGGTCACAGAGGAAAAACATTCAGTCTCCTATTTAGAATAACACAAACAGTCTGACACAATGGTTCCACTGGCTAAATCCTCAACCTAGAAGTGCTGAGATCCCATACGGGTACCAGTTTGTGCCCTGGCTGCTCTGGATCCATCCAGCTCCAGGTTTATGGCCTAGGAAAGTAAGTGAGAGGATGGCCCAAAACACAGGGACCCTGATACCACATGGACCTGGAGGAGAATTAAGTCTTGTGGCTCTTGGCTTTGGATTATCTCAGCTCTGATAATTGTAGCCATATGGAGAATGAAATAGCAAATGGATGGCCTATTCTCTCTGTCCCTCTTCCCATCTTTAAATTTGCCTTTCCAATAAAAATGAAATAAATCTTAAAAAAGCAAGAATTATACAACACGTAGCTTTTAAGCTGAAGCATTCCTCATGCTGAAGTTTTTTTTTTATTTCCAGTTTCCTGAAAGTTTTTATAATGAATAAGTGTTCAATTATATCACATGAGCTTTCTAAGTAAGCTAATATATCCATACGGTTTCTTGTTCAGGTTTGTTACTATGATGAATTATATGACAGAATGTGAACTTTATTGCTGGTTATCTATCAGCATCAACCTTCCTTTTCATTGTTAGATTCAATATATTAAAATTTCATCTAAAAAGTTTGCGTCTCTGAGCAATATTTTTCAGTAATTCCTTCTTCTACTGTCCTTTTCAGTCTTGGTATTAGGAAAAC